>NW_021163901.1:0-19302 GCF_004324835.1 Dendronephthya gigantea | reverse complement strand
CATGGGTTTTTTCTTGGGGATGAGCTTTGGCGACACGCCCCAAAATGCCCGTTTAGGGAAGAAGACGAGAGAAAAGAAACGTCCAGATGTATGAAACACGAAGGACGTTTCCTGCTGGCTGCAGGAAAGCTTCCAAGCGGGTGCAGCAAAATGCTCTCGGAAAAGGTTCTTAAGATCATGTCTTACGACGTCGTAAGCACTGCCGTGCGAGGTGATCCCACCATCCTAACACTGGGAAGCAACATGATTGAAAAAGAGGGGAGCGGAAAAGGCAAGTGAAGTGTCGCAGAAAATGAGACTTCTTGGGAGGGCTCTGATCGAAGGGAGAAAGTTGTTGGGGAACACGGAGGCCTCCCTGGAAGATTTGTTGAGGCCGCGGCATTTCGACACTCTGGTGGAATGCGCCAGAAAAGTTGGAGGGTACGAGGAGAACGATGGAACCACGTCGCAAAAAAGATTTAAAGCTCCGGCAACATCGGTGCACTGCGGATACGAGTTGAAAAGGCGGCAGTGATAATTCGTTGCAAAGCACTAAGAGAGCAAATTCTGGAAAGAAAGCGGAGATAGACGATTTGCCCCAGTTGTATGACGCGGAGTGGCATGACAAGATATCCAGGCCGCGCTTGACCACCTTGCGTAAAGAAACATAACGCTCCTCAACTTCTTCCAATTACGGAGGATCTGTTGGCATACGAAAACACGTGATAGAAAAAATCGCTGAATTGACAAAGAAAGTAAATGAGGAAGTCACCGTCGAGAGATGGAGAAAGCTGGCGGAGGTGTGCCTTACAAGGCTTATCATGTTTAATAAGCGAAGAGGTAATTACTTGTATTCCTGAAAGTGTATATCTTAGCGTGGTGATTGAAAGGTCAATTAAGTTAAATCCTGTTCATTAGAGGTCTTGCAGGCTTTCGAAACCAAACATTCATAAGAGTATTTCAATAGTTAATCTTAGTTTGTAAGTTCAAAGTACTGTGATTCGTTTTCGAGCCAAAGATCTTCGTCGGTATTATCTTCGTTCTAAACGGGCAATCTTTTAGGTTAGAAGAAACGCAAATTCATCTAAAATTCATAACGCATATTTTAAAGTGAAATATTGAGTGAAGCATATTTTTTGTAGTGAAATAGAAAATAGCTGAGACACATAAGTTATCATTTCATTCTTCACAATTTTATTCCTCTCAGTTGGAATCCAATGACGCAATATTGTTGAACTATGTATGTCATGATAGCTGCCAACATAGCGGCTAATGTATTCTCATACAGAAATATTTTTATCTTTCTGCAGGTGGTGAGGCTGCTCAAATGCAGCTTAGCACTTCGAGCAACGCCCGAATTGGAACAATGCTCATAATAAAGAAATTTTGGAGTCGCTTTCAAGCAGCGAACGGGAGCTGTGTAAACGGTTATAAACATAACTTCTTATTAACTTAGCACGATGCCTATGTTATAAGGAAGATATTCGAATATCAGTTACTTCACAGATCGATGATCGATCAGTGCGGTTGATCAGCCTCAAGTATCATATCAACCTCGTTCTTGGCACATAACCTATATAGAGGGTTAGATTTCTCAGATTTGAATGATTATTTTGCAAAACGATTTTCAACCAATTTAACTATTGCCATATCATGCAGGATTGATTCAGTTTCCTAACATTAAAATCAAATCAATTGTTCTTAGTTGAGACAAGAGACGGCCTCATAAACATTAAATTTGTAGCATCTCAATATGACAGAACACCTTTTTGTATTCTCAGATTTGATATGGTGGAGATTGTGGGGAAAAGGAGACGAAAAGTTCCTGTCATAATTACCGATGACGTAAAGAAAGGAATCCTTGCTCTCAATAAAACGAGAAGTGAGGGAGGAGTAGGGAAAGACAACCCGTTTGTCTTTGCGGTAAACAACGGAAAATCAAAAAAGTCGTTGAGAGGCCACGACGTCATTACGCGGGTATGTGGCCAACTAAAGTTAAAGGAGCCTCGCCTGATTACCTCAACGAATCTGCGAAAGTATGTTGCAAACCATTAGTCAACTGGTAACATGGGCGAAAGTGAAATGGGCTGGCTCGCGAGACATCTTGGCCATGATATTCACGTGCACAAGGACTATTACCGACTACCTGATACAACATTAGAGTTGGCCGTTGTCGGCAATTTACTCATGGCTGTCGATGAAGGCCGAGCACATCATTTCAAAGGAAGAATCCTCGTGAAATTCGGTTGTCAGGTAAGGAAAATAGTTTTTAATTTACTAAAACTTGAAAATCACTATATGTTGACTTTTTATAGCAACTTTTTTCAGTATTTGTAATTCGTGGAGGTAAATAAGTCTTGTTTTTAAATTGTATTTTCTCCCAATAGAATTTGAAGAAAACGCAAAACAAACGCCTTTTGAGAATGATGGTAAGTGCATTATTAGCTGTATATTGTATTATCCTGTTTCAATAATTTATATTAATTAGTCTTACACCACTTTGATGAACGACCTTGTTTTAACCTGATCATTTACAGCAAGTTGTTTATCATCGAATGCGGCAACTGCAACAACCAGAACGCAAACCATGTGCACCTTCAAGTAAGTTCAAATATAACCCCCAAAACACGTCTTTTCGGTTTCTAGTTTAGACACGAGAGAGTCCAATAATTGGTTTTTTTGTATGCAAGTTCGATTCAAAAAATATATATTGGACGGCTGAGCATGTCAGCAGCTGAAATTACGTAGTAAATTCAGAATATTGTGAATAAACCGGCGTTTTCCTACCAATCAGGAACGACAATACCCACGAGGTGTATAATAATTAAGAAGAGATATTTTACTATGATCTTTCTTTTTTTTTTCGATCATAAACTATTGTAGTAAAACTGTGACAAACAAAATACTTACAGGTGGTTGCCGAATGCATTGCTAAATAATCGGATGCACTTCTTTCAATTAGGTACACGAAAACGGACTGAGAGAAAACCATGGACAACAAAGAAAAAAATGCGGTGTTTGCGGTGTTTTCAAAGCACATACGGGATAAACATCTCCCAAGAAAGACGAGTGTGTTGCATTCTTGGAGAGTAACAAAGAAGTGGAGCGTGATTGGAAGCACGTAAAAGACTTTGTTCGTGGGTGTTGGAAAAGAGGGGAAAATAAGTCATCCTCGCGCTGATTTAATGTGGACAGTTAACTAATAGGAACATAGGTATAGTAACAGCGAATATTAAACATCTAAATGTTTGGCTCTAGGTAGCCCAGAAGTACATGTGTATCGTTTCATAATGTTAATTTATAGATGCATTTGTGACAGTGTTTGTAGAAAAGTTTTTGTAAAACGCGGGATTTGATGAGTTTGGATAGCCTTTGGCTCTCCGTATGTTCCCTGGAAGATATATTATTAAATTCCAGTCTTCTAGCCAAACATTTAGATGCTTGATATCTTTGTTCAAAATGTGCATTAAAAACTTCAAGAAACTTCGGGGAACCGCTGTAAAATAGCTTTAAAAACAGTTCTAACACTACTATTTAATCTGGCATAAGAGTACGAATATAAAATAAACCAATGTTAAAGCTAACTCGTGTATTTTATCATCTTGCTGAATACTTCTAAATGCCTGCACGGCTTTACCTACAATTTCTCGTCATCGTTTGCTTGAAAGGCCTACTGATCATGAATCCAATTGATATCTTGCCTAACAAACTAAAATGATCTCATTACTTGCCAAGATTATCATTGCTTTCCATCATTGATATCATAGTTGATATCCATCGGACAGTCGTTTTTTTGCAGTCGTCAGCAAAATTTATGACCAAATAGAAACGATAAGGACCGGATTTAAACCAATTCACAATCACTCCGAAGCAACACTGAAAAGTCTACAACTTGCAATAGAGCGCTATCCATCGGACAGTCATTTTAAAATTGCCCATTGATCAGTATAGCCCGGATTAAACCTTAGTACTCTTAAATTGAGATTTTTCTTTGCTTAGCTCCAAAGCAAACAATTAAAAGTAATTTTATTGCCTTCCCCAGCGTTTTTTGGTAGGTTGAAAAAACACTTTTCTGCGTGGTGGACGGCGCTCTATACATTCGTTGCATGGCTTCGTACAGCTCAAGATGTCTATTGTATGACAATAATCTCTTTCTATAAATGGTTACAATAATAAGGAATATTTTACTTTTTTTTTTTTCGCTTGTTTATTCACACTTACAAATGCTGTGGCTTAATTTAATACTTTTTTGCAATTACGGGAGATAGTTATTCACTGGGGAACTTGATTTTCATATGTTTTTAACCGGCTACTTGATACTCGTACACACTAACAATGAAGAAACTTTATTAATTTTTGAATAGTTAAAGCACTAAAACAAGAAAAATAAGAAAAAGCCACGCCCTAAGTACCCTACCCAAGTTTCGCATAAAATCCGTCGAAACACCTGCGAGAAACCTCTATCCGCACTTTTGGCCACGCCCAAACTGACTTTATAGTATAGAAATAATAAGTGAGAAAACATGAAAAAATAATATCATAAGAATATAACAATAACAATAATATAATTTAATAATGTAATTTTAATAAAAATAGTAATATTATAAACATAAATAGTTATGTTTCAAAATTTTGATATTTACAAATAAAATCTTTATTTCATAAAATTTAAGATGTCCATATATTGAATCTTTAGTTTTGTAAATTGTTTTAAAAATTGTCATTTCGTATTAAAAGCAATAAAAATGTGTTTAGAGGTGGATTTAGAAATTTAAATCTTCGTCGTTCCTAAACAACTGGCTGTTAAGTAAGAAAACAACAACAAGTATTTTACAGCTAGAATATTTAACTTTCATTGTCTTCAACTTTCGTCAATTCATACATGCAACTCAGACAACTAATAAATTGTAGCAACTACGTTTATATTATAAAGTAATAATAATAATAATTATTATTAATAACATATAACGTAAAAATATAATATATAACAATGATATAATATATAGAGATTGCTTCATGGTTGGCGAGTACGTACGATCTTTATGCACGAACGAGTGAGCGTGGCGAACGAGTGAGTTTTCGATCCTTCAAAACTAGTGCATAATAAAAATCGTACAAACGAGCCAAACATGAAGTAATTTGACAACAACGTTAACACGCTATGAATATACAAAAACACAGCGAGCAACAAAGTGTGGCTTCCTGCAACCTCGATTTAAACAGCGATATTAAACATCTAAATGTTTGGCTCTAGGTAGCCCAGAAGTACATGTGTTTCGTTTCATAATGTTAATTTATAGATGCATTGTGACAGTGTTTGTAGAAATGTTTCTGTAAAACGGGATTTTGATGAATTTGGGTAGCCTTTGGCTTTCCGTATGTTCCTGGAAGATCAGTATATTATTAAAATTCCAGTCTTGTAGCCAACATTTAGATGCTTGATATCTTGTTCAAAATGCACATCGAAAACTTCAAGAAACTGCGGGGTACCGTTTGTAAAATAACTTTTAAAACAGTTCTCACACTATTATTTAATCCTGGCATAAAAGTACGAATATAAAATAACCAATTTAAAGCTAACTCGTGTTATTTTATCATCTTGATGAAAACTACTAAATGCCTGCTCGGCTTTACCTACCATTTCTCGTTATCGCTTGCTTGTAAGACCTACTGATCATAAATCCAATTGATATCTTGGCTAACAAACTAAAATTATATCATTATTCGCCAAAATTATCATTGCTTTTTCATCGTAATATCCATCGGACAGTCGAGGGTTTTTTTGCAGTCGTCAGCAAAATTTATAAAATCAAGAAGAATGGAATTTTTTATGTACAATTTTTACGTAAATTGTTTGAGATGAAAAATTTGTTTTATACGATATTTAATGCGCTGCCTTGTGTAGTTTCTGTGGGAAAAAGCTTACGCGATGTGAGAAATGACAGGTCGGGATATTTTGTATGATAATGTAGTGGTAAGAACATAATTCATTTCTTGTAAATAGTAAAAAACTTGCGAAGAATTCAAAATTCTCGTACATTGTATGGTCGGCGCGTGGGGTTTATTTGTAAGCAAACACTCACAACAGTCTCTAACCTGAATAATATAATATAATATAATGTGTAATATATTATTATATGGCAAACGTTTGTTTTGGTTAATTGTACAATTTGATTGGCTACTGACAGGTCCGGATATTTCCGTATTGCCAACGGGCAATGCGCAATTCTTATTGCCCTTTGAAAACAAGGCAAAACTCACGGCAAAAACCGACTAAATTTAAACTGAAATACCGATTAAATTCTTAAACGGAAAAATTGAATTTGAAATAAAAATAATAAATTTATATTCTACAAAATAGTGTTTTTTCCTTTTAGGCCGATGTTTCGGTGTCATGTGCCCAGATGAGATTTATCATTAAAATTACTCATAAAAAGTTAATCGTTACATATATGCATGAATTATTCCATATAATAAAAAACTTACTAACTTAGACTGTTCGGTCTTTACGGTAAATATCAAACCTCTGTCTTTGTCTATTGACCTCGCTATCGCTCAGCAAGTTCTTAATATAGTATAATATCTAATGGCAAGCGTTTGTTTTTGTTAATTCTGAAATTTGATTGGCTGCAGACGGTCCGAATTTTCCCGTATTGCCCACGGGCAATACGCAATTCTTATTGCCCTGTGAAACAACGCAAAACTCACGGCAAAAACCGACGAAATATAAACTGTAAAACGGATTACAGTCTTAAACGGAAAATAATAAATTTGAAAATAAATAAATTATATTTACAATATAGAGTTGATATTTACCGTATAGACCTCACTCTCAGTCAGTAAGTTCTTAATATAATATAATATAATAATATAATATAATTATAATTTGCAACTTAAAATTCGTTAAGTTCGTCAAAAGTGTATGCAAGTCCAAAGAGACCGAGAAGTGAGATCTCAAAAGAAGAGAAGGTTAATTGAAACAAATCAAATTACTTAAAATTCGTTAAGTTCGTCAAAAGTGTATGCAAGTCCAAAGAGACCGAGAAGTAAGATCTCAAAAGAAGAGAAAGGCTAATTGAAACAAATCAAATTACTTAAAATTCGTTAAGTTCGTCAAAAGTGTATGCAAGTCCAAAGAGACCGAGAAGTAAGATCTCAAAAGAAGAGAAAGGCTAATTGAAACAAATTATTAAGTCACAATGTCAAAGTTCAAAATCGGTAGAAATTCAACTAGAACTCTTGAAAACATAAATAGAAACATAACAATAGCAGCATGTATATTTTAAAATACGTATGAAAGCTTAAAAATTAGGCCATATTTATATGATGAGTAATTCTTACTCACAAACATCGTGTTCTGTTCAAGTAAAGAACATCGTGATGGATCGTATGATGATCGTCACTCGTCGGGGGCGTGTTTAAAGAACAGCAGTAAGCTCATTTCAACCTCAAATCATCGAAATACTTTTCCATTCTCTAACTCAAAGACATATCTCTACCAGGGGACTGGGGAGGAATTACATGACAGTAATTCTATGTGAAATTATCATAATCTCACATGTGAAGTTATCAGTTTTATCAGTGCTCGAAAACCCTATAAAGCACTACACTTTATATAATAAAATATAATATAATATAATATAATAAAATATATAATTGTCCGCTATTTTCTAAGCAGGCAAATAAACCTTTAGAGAAACAAGTCATGGAAGGCTCGTATATAATATAATATAATATAACAAAATATAATAAAATAAAAAAAATACAATGTAAAATAAAAAAATAAAATAAAATACAATGTAATGTAACTTAACGTAATGTAACGTAACGTAACGTAATCTAATGTAACGTAACGCAACGCAAGGTAATGTAAGGTAAGGTAATGTGATGTAAGGTAATGTAATGTAAAGTAATGGAATGTGCTGGTGAGGATTAAAATAGAATAGAATACAAGAAAGAAAGCGAGTTTTACAGTAGTAAGTACGATCTCATGGTGAAAAAGAAAGGCAAAGGTGGTTTGGGATATATTGGGTTTCTGTATGTACACAATATTATATATGTTATTATTAATATATTTATTTATATATATATATATAATTTATAATATGTATTTTTAAATTACTACATTTTAATATTTTTTATTTATAATATGTATTTCTTCATCATTACATTTGATTTTTTTACTTAATTTATTTCTATGTATTTCCTTCATATTACTTCAGCCACTGACCTCAAAAAGTAAAGTATCCAGTCAGAATACTAGCCATGGATATCTCTGTTAATTCAATCTTGTTCAGTTCCTCAGTATCTTGAAAAGTTGTAATGGAAAGAATTTTTCGAATCAGGCCAGTTAGCCATGGACACTTATGCATTTGGAAGGAGATGTAAATGTTCTTGGTAATTTTTGGTAGAAACAGGATGTTCCTTAGTTGACATATGAAGCTTCTGACCTCAAAAAATTAAAGTATCCAGTCAGAAAGTCGAATATTAGCCATGGATATCTCTGTTAATTTAAACTTGTTCAGTTCCTCAGTATCTTGAAAAGTTGTAATGGAAAGAAATTTTTGAATCAGGCCAGTTAGCCATGGACACTTATGCATTTGGAAGAAGATGTAAATGTTCCTCAGTTCACATATGAAGCTTCTCCGGAACCTCAAATTTCCATGTTCATTGCTCCTTTCGAGCCTAAAATAAAATGAAATAAAATAAAATAAAATACATTGTAAAATAAAATAAAATTAAACACATTGTAAAATAAAATAAAATACAATGTAATGTAATGTAACACAATGTAACGTAATGTAACGTAATGTTACATAATCTAATGTAATGTAACATAATGCAACGTAAGGTGGTAATGCGATGTAAGGTCATGTAATGTAAAGTAATGGAAAGAGGTGGATTGGAACAGAATAGAATACAAGAAAGAAAGCAAGTTTTATAGTAGTACAGATATCAGACAAGAATATCTCATGGTGAAAAAGCAATACTTAATATTTAATTCGGCGCGGCTACTGGTGCCGTAAACGGGGCTTAAGTACACTATGAACTGTTCAAAATTTGATTAGAGTTCGGGCGCGTTTGATAAGTCATGAGAGTTGATAAGAGTTAAAAAATAGTTTGCAGTTTGTATTTTGTGGTAACAGACTCAGAAAAATAGTACAAAATAAATACAAAATGGTACAAAATAGTTCCTGCAACGCGCGCGGTAACATCTGGTCAACTTTCGCTTTTCAACAACTCTCATCAACTCTCATACTCGTTTGACCAGGGCTTTAGGCTTATAGGGCCAGAAAATATATAATTTACTTCTATATCTTCGCATAAGTTGATATCAAAATCCCTATATAAATTAACAATAATACCTACAAAGACATTAGTCTAGAATAGTAACAATTTTCATTAACCATTTGGGTTCCAATTGAATGTTAAGAAAGTTTGCAAAGTCTGCACACTTCATTATTAAGGCAGAATACTTCAGTGCAATGCAAAAACCCTGTACAAGTTATATATCAGTAGAAAGCCCATACATTTATCTATCTTTTTGCATCACATACTCTATGGAGAACCACACCCAGGTTATTATTCCATGTTCCAAACACAAAAACATGTTTTCCATAGATTTTTTTTGGATATGGGTCTTCTATTTACTTCTATATCTTGGAATAAACAGACATAAAAATCTTTAATTAAACAATATCACCAGTAACTATTATTACCCCGATTAATTTTGTTTAAAATACTGTGCAGGCCTGCCTCAAATAAAATCGCTTACAAGTCCCCAGAGTGCCTAAATGGTATTTGCCGAGGCCTAGGATCTGATAATGTATTGTCCAAAATTCCAAAAATATACACATTGCTCTCTCTGTATTTATAAACCAATGAAAGCTCAGACAATTAGGAATGCATAATATCTATCAGTTTTTCGCATACTGCATGTATATTGATGCCCAAATTTAAACTATTTTAGTTTTGGTGTAAAATAGTTGATATTTTGTGACCAAAATAATAATATGAAATTTACCTACTTCCTGCAAATTGACGAAGTTCGCCGAAATCGCCACTTTGTCCCGCTATTGTTCCACGAAAGCCATTAAAATCCCTCCAAATAACCAGGTCAGTTATGACATAATAGCAACAAGAGGATTTCAAACCCAGTTTGAGTAGTTTTCATGCGGATTGTAGAAGTTTAACCATCGATAGGATAAAACCCTAACTTTGTCCAAATTCGACGCCATTTTGTCATCAAAACATGCCGTGCAATTCACGCGTGGACAAGATGGCTGGACCATTACAGGGGGGAAAATAACTTCCCACGCAGATGGACGAGCGCTTGCGTGACAACAGAGTTAATACCCAAATTATTGAAGTTAAGTTGTTCAACATTAGGTAGTCTAAAGGGAAAACGGCCTAAATAAACTGTTCGGACAAAACAAAATAATGATTTTCTTGTTTTTCTTTTTCTACGATGCTGCTGTATCAAGATGATTTAAGTTGTCACGCAAGCGCTCGTCCATCTGCGTGGAAAGTTATTCCCCCCCTGTAATGGTCCAGCCATCTTGTCCACGCGTGAATTGCACGGCATGTTTTGATTTAACACGGTTGTAAAATGCAGCAATATTTTTATTTGCATACCCTTAATAGAGGGTTAAATTTGTTATTAGTGCAATAAAATGGCTTGGATGAGGAGGTATTATAGTATCAAAAAAAGTGTCACTAACCACAAAAATAACCACGGCGTGCGTAAACGCAAACAACAAGGCCAGTGGGCTCAGAAAGTGATTATGGCTGACAATATGGAGGAGCCTGATATCAGTGATATGCAAATGAACAACGAAATGGACGTAGATGAAGTATGCAAATTTTATTGTATAAAGCAATTTATATGTAAATTCTTGAGGTATAGGAACGTGTGTATTTCATTATTTAATAGGTGCCATTAAGAAGACGATACAAAGAGAAATCGAAGGCTAAGGATCCAAGATATAGACGAAGGTTTGACCTTCGTAACGCAAAAAGCCTCCAGACAAAGGTAGGGGATTATTCATTTTATTGTGAAAAATAATAGAGCCGTCAATTCAGTATTACAGTTGTATGTTGTTCATGATTACTAGCATTTATTACATTTAAGATTCAAGATTGGTATGAATTGACCAAGTGTCCAACAGTGGCATTAACATGGTTAAATGGGGAGATATATTATTCAGGTAAAGTATATTTTGTTTTATACTAGAATATAAAATTATATTCTAGCACTGTCATTGTATTAACAATTATCAAGAGACTCGTGAATGTAGGCATATATATATATATAGCCAGCACAACTAGTTTAAAGCTATAGCAGCTAATTTTAAAGTGACCATGTAAAGTCAGAGTTGAGTTTTTTAAAAAATAGACCAATTCCTGCTCCTCTAATATTGATTAACTAATATTGATTATATGTAGTATAGTTTTATTAACACATTTGGATTAAGCCCTGATGCACCCTACTTTGAATTTTACTTTTTTTAATCCCAGATCCTTTTATTCATCATAGGGAGGGGGAATGTAACCACAAGGTGCTACATAGTCTCATGTTGTACTCCTTCTGGCTAGATAGTATATATAGTACTATAGTCACAGAATGTAAACATGTTTATGTATATGTTACATAGCTGCTTCTCTGCACCTTTAATGTTAGCATGAACGGTTGTCAAAACTGTCACCTGCTCCAACTGCATGTCAGCTGGTTTTTATAATATTAGTGTATATGTTTCACTTTTTTTAGGGCCTCGTGAGTTAAGGGAATTTGCTGAAAACCCTGCTGTGAAACAGGCATTTGTTGCAGCCATATTTGCTTCCCACTCAGTTGGACCAAACAGTTCTTCAACAGGTATGTACTGTCCACCAAGCTGCTCATATGCCACAATAAATGATCAATGAAATGATTTATTGCACTGTAAGTTAATGAACATTGCTATTCTGTGCAAATTAATGACCTTCAATAGGCAATGAAGTATTAGGTGCACTCTTTTACCTATAATCGTAACATTTTAAATTGGTCTAAATTAGTGTAATAAATAAATAAGCCTAAATATTTATAATTTGACATTTGGACCCCAGTTATGTTACATGTGACTGTCAATTTTGTTATTGTTTTTCACCATTTACATGTTGCTGTAACAATTGAGACAGAGTGAATGAATGAATGAATGAATGAATACTTTATTAAAGTGTCAATGTGTTTAGCTTGAGTAGCTAATTGGGGGCACTATAAAGAGTTTTGGTTACATGTTGCTATTTGGTATTATTATAAATAGTATCTATTTTACAATAGAAAATTATGAACATATGAATGTGAAAGTCAAGATACCAAAAGACTGGAAACAATTGAATGCTCATGGAAAAAGAAAGCTAGTAATTTCCCTAGTTACCAATAATGGTAATGGTGATCATCTTTAAGTGTAATACCAGAATGATACATACAATAAATGCATGAATTAATCATTATCAACAAACAGTTATTCTAGTTTTAAAATTATTAAGGAACCAAACAACCACATTGGGGTGATGAGGATCACAAACCAGAATGGTGGCCATCAAGTTTATTGTTTCGTGATCCAAGCAATGGCAGAAACAGGCCTACCGTGGATATGTTGGAGAGGATCATTGCTGCACATATTGGCAAGCACAATGCATTTGTTGATGATGATAGTGATGATGGTGATGACAATGATGGTGATGATGTTGATGGGTATAATTTAGGTGGTGATGTAAATATAGATGGTGGTGAAGATCTGAGTGATGATGCTAGAGATTTGGGTAGAGATGATGCAAACTGGGGACATGGTGGTGAAAATGAAGATGGTGATGATGATGGTGTAAATATGGATAGGAATGGTAAAAATTTAGCAGGTGATGCTAGAAATTTGGGTAGGGATGAGAGTGATGATGCTGGTAATAAGGTTGGTGATGAACAGGATTTGAGTCATGATGAAGAGGGTAGTTCTGATGCGGAAATTGTTGCTATTGTCCCACAACCTGTTTCCCATAATTCCACTCGGCTACGAAAAAGCCAGGACTACAGACAAAGTATGAGTGATCATGGTCAGAAAGAGCATTTGCTGCATTAGTTGTAAGAACTGCATTCGATTGAAAATACAGACAATATTTTAAGCAATGGATGACATATAGTACCTTGATTTAAGTACTGCATTTTCTAATTAGGCCTTGAGATATCGTGAGCCTTTTTAAATTTCTTTTATCAAGGAAAATTTGTCACCAAACTCGGCGAACTTGGAGAGAGTAATGCATTTCATTGGAGATGTGTGTGCAGATCAGGACTGGGCGTTACTCAAGAACCTTAGCGAGACAATGGAGGAACTGGTTCAATTTTCTCCGCTACGTACAAAGTCGAAGCCATCTGTTTGTCATGTGACTATTCCAGATATTGAGATCAGGTACGTGAATTTGTTTTACTTATATTCAGTTATGCTGTGCTGTTCTATTTGGGGCCTTTTGATGTTGCGTTGCGTTGTGTTATTGCATGTTTTGTGGGGTTTTATACAGGTAGAGTCTCTAAAAATTGAAAAAAAGAATTTTTTCACGGCAGCAAAAGAGTGTCGTCGTGAATAGCAGATATGGCAAAACATTCCATTTTTAGTTTTAGGCATTAAATGTCTTTAAAAGCAGTTTCAAAGTCAAGAGATAGTGCGTTACTTATGTGTTGTGAGTTAAACTATATATACGTGAGCAGAAAATATTTCTTCACCAAAATCTTATTTACGTCTGCAAAAAGGTTCCGTCGAAAAAGTGCTGTTGTGATACCATTTTCGCTATTCATGTCGGAATTGCTGCTGTTGAATAAATTTTAAAATCTGCATCTTACTTGTTTTTGTTGCATTTTGTTCTGTAAAATTGTTGAAATCTGTTTCCAAACAGTGTTAGATGCCAAGTTCCGGATGATATGCTCCGCTCAGGTTGGGAACCATTAGGGGTTTGTGGAGATGGGAATTGTCTGTTTCGGTCAGTGTCAGTATCTATAAGTGATAACCAGTCTGAGTCTCTACATCAATGGTTAAAACTCTGGTGTATCGTCCATGGCTGTGTAAATGAGCACTTTTACATCAAGCAGGTACAGTGTAACTGTGGTTTAACTGGTTTTGGCAGCTGTATACCAACCATTTTGAAACATTAACAGAGTGAAAAGCTTGCTTTCATTTATGAATATGGTATACAGTATTATTAAAAAATGAAATATTGTATCAATTTGATCATTTTTACTCAATTTTATACCTCAGTTTCTTGCCGATGCAGATCGCGTTGATGGCTTTCTGTCATTAATAACAGATGATGATGTATATGGCGGTTTGAAAGATAACATGACTATGAATGATAGAGTTAGTTATGTTTATATGCGTGAGATAATGAAAACCTCTGTGGATGGTCGTTACTCTGGTAAGTTGCAGTAGTAAGGTTTTTAATATGCAACCGAGTTTGTTTAACGTGGAACACATACTAACTTGTACCACATTGTATCATTTCCTGGGAAAATTTAAAAACAATTTCCGACTGGCTCAGCGGAGGCAATTATGTTGAAAGCGTTCAGATAATATGGTGTTATGGTTTTTTATTATAATAATAGGATATCTCCAAATTGTGCTTTTGGCTGGCTTACTTAAAACCACCATTTGCCAGCATTGCTCTGCGCCAGGATATGAACTCTATAACACAGAGATATGTCCTCCAAATGGGTCGACCGAATCAATTCATCTGCTCTGGTGCCAGCTATCTGGTGGAACGATTAATCACATTGTTCCGATGTTGAGATGTGAAACTGACGAACGTAAGAAATTTATATAATTAATGTTGTTTATATGCTGTAAGCTAAAATTGTTCCATTTCAGTTGTGTTGTTATCATCTATCAGACTACGTTCACACGGGACCGGAAGAATTCATGACCGTGCTCGAATTCGTCCGGTTTCATCGTGTGAACACGTAGAACCGGTTAAATTTTCATCCGTTTTCACCGTGTGAACACCTGAACTGGACGAATTCGAGCACGGTCTCGAATTCATCCGGTCCCGTATGAAGGTAGCCTCAGCGTATCACTGCAATTGGGATTCTTAAAACATTTATCAACACTTTAATTGAGGTATAATTGTGACTGTTAGTGCCCCTTTAGTCATGTTTGATAGCCAAGCTTCTGTATAGTTTTTTATATACTTCCAAAATGGTTATATAATAGACTTTGCTTTCAATGGAACTTTAACGTGTCTTACCCACAATTATATTTCATTATTTTGCAGATATAAATACCTTTTCCGAGAATTTTAAAACAGCTTGTGCAGCGACAATGAAATGCCAATTCGCACATAACCTAGACAGTGCTGCTGACGAGAGATGGATTTTGTGTGAACAGTGCTTGTTCTGGTATCATGAAAGCTGTGTATACCATATTACAAAGAGGAGTTTGCCAGCACATTGGTTCTGCGGTTGTATGAAACAACCAGAATGTATTTGGTACTACATATGTTTATGTCGCCATCTTTTTCGCCCTTTTGTGCCTGTACCTTTTTTTAGACTGTCATTGGTCGGAATGAAGTATGAGCAACCGCAAAAAATTGCTCTTGACAAGATGTCCAAAATATAATACATACTGTAATTTTTTTAATTTTATAGGGCTAACGATTTTGATGAACCAACGAAGCTTCGACGATTCTTTGTTCGTTCCTCTAATTCCGAATTGAAGGTAATTTTTTTATTTCATTAAAATACTTGTGAAAGTTCTAACTTTCTAACATTTGACAGTGATAATTGGTAGAAACTAAAATGACTGAAACAAAAATGGTAAAATAGATTAGTTTAAAAAGAAGTTTTAAAAATACAAATGTTAGGAGACTATACTGTATCTTCCTTCATCAGTTTTATCAAATTGTTCGAAATCTTGTATTCTTATTTGAATCAACCGTATTTGTTAACTTTTCTTGTCACGGTTTCTCTGTGGCTATATAAGTCAAATGATTCTGACACAGAAGTCATAAAAACTCAACAAAAATTACCACTTTTAAAAAATTTCCTTCAGTTGTTCTTGCGTAGTCTGGCGAAAAAAGAGGTGAAGAGTAGGAGAGTGACATTATTTATTCAAAGTTTGGCTGGTAATACGAATGCTGATAATCTTTTGAAACAAAATACTGGTTTGGGAATATTTAGAGATGTAAATACCGTAAGTATAAATGTTTCTTTGATTTTAAATTATAAGTTAGTATTTCGTTTACAGTAACCTAATATTTGAATATAGCACTACGCAGTTTCAAATATAGAACTGAAACTACTATAATAATTCAGTGTGTAGAAACTAGTATGTTTTATATATGCTCTCGCCTCTTATATTGCACAGTATACCTCAGTGTCTAGTCAGTATACCATATTGTTTGAACAGATATTACTGAATATACTTTTTTTTAAATTTTAAAACTTTAGAAAGATTATGTAAAGAGATTTGTTAAAACAAGTATCGAAAATGATGACAATATGCTTCTGGAGGAAATTATTCTCCTGGAACAGCGCGAGCAGTATATTTTTGAAGTGTGTGTACCAGAGGTATAAGCAACAGATTGTGATTGTGCGTTTTTGCAATTCCAATGGCACGCTTTTGCTAACGGTGTACATTTTGTCTATCCAGGTTGTTATTTGGATCATGGCTAAAGCCGGAAATATAAGCAGAGCATTGGCGGAAAGGTTTTTTTTTGAATACTTCTCACACAATAAAATTGATTGAGTTGGAATTCTTAGAATTCGCTCATTGTTTATGTATAGTATGCGACTGGGTACTAACGCCATCGTCAATAAACACGAATATGGTTATAAATTTGAATAAGGTTAATTAAATTTGCGTTTTATGGAATGAACTAACGTCTATTAATTATGACCGTTCCAATAATGTTCACATGTATGAAATATGCTTTGTAAATAAAACGATTATATAGTAGGACTTTACGGGTTTTTTATAAATCATCATAAGTGCATGCGATAATCTTTATATCATTCATTCTAACGTTGGCGAAAATCTCCTATGATGAAATTAAACACTGAGGAGGCAAGTACTAAAATTACAATGGTTCCTGGTAGGTTACATGTAATAACATGTAAAACAGGTTCAATTCCTGTCAGCCATGAAAATACGTTGCACGATATATATTAGGAAGGTTCACGCGATAAAAATGGCAAAAAGCAATTTATTGAGTTAAACTATCATGTCAAAAATTTTGTCAACATAACAACGTTTCTTTCTTTTACAAAAGTTTAAGTCAGAAATATCATACACCTGCAAAGGCTGAGATGGTTGATGTCTATAATCTTATATAACCATGCCTTGGTTATCATGTCAAAAATTTTGTCAACATAACCACGTTTCTTCTTTTTACAAAAGTTTAAGTCAGAAATATCATACACCTGCAAAGGCTGCGATGGTTGATGTCTATAATCTTATATAACCATGCCGTGGTTATCATGTCAAAAATTTTGTCAACATAACCACGTTTCTTCTTTTTACAAAAGTTTAAGTCAGAAATATCATACACCTGCAAAGGCTGCGATGGTTGATGTCTATAATCTTATATAACCATGCCGTGGTTATCATGTCAAAAATTTTGTCAACATAACCACGTTTCTTCTTTTTACAAAAGTTTAAGTCAGAAATATCATACACCTGCAAAGGCTGCGATGGTTGATGTATAATCTTATATAACCATGCCGTGGTTATCATGTCAAAAATTTTGTCAACATAACCACGTTTCTTCTTTTTACAAAAGTTTAAGTCAGAAATATCATACACCTGCAAAGGCTGCGATGGTTGATGTCTATAATCTTATATAACCATGCCGTGGTTATCATGTCAAAAATTTTGTCAACATAACCACGTTTCTTCTTTTTACAAAAGTTTAAGTCAGAAATATCATACACCTGCAAAGGCTGCGATGGTTGATGTCTATAATCTTATATAACCATGCCGTGGTTATCATGTCAAAAATTTTGTCAACATAACCACGTTTCTTCTTTTTACAAAAGTTTAAGTCAGAAATATCATACACCTGCAAAGGCTGCGATGGTTGATGTCTATAATCTTATATAACCATGCCGTGGTTATCATGTCAAAAATTTTGTCAACATAACCACGTTTCTTCTTTTTACAAAAGTTTAAGTCAGAAATATCATACACCTGCAAAGGCTGCGATGGTTGATGTCTATAATCTTATATAACCATGCCGTGGTTATCATGTCAAAAATTTTGTCAACATAACCACGTTTCTTCTTTTTACAAAAGTTTAAGTCAGAAATATCATACACCTGCAAAGGCTGCGATGGTTGATGTCTATAATCTTATATAACCATGCCGTGGTTATCATGTCAAAAATTTTGTCAACATAACCACGTTTCTTCTTTTTACAAAAGTTTAAGTCAGAAATATCATACACCTGCAAAGGCTGCGATGGTTGATGTCTATAATCTTATATAACCATGCCTGTGGTTATCATGTCAAAAATTTTGTCAACATAACCACGTTTCTTCTTTTTACAAAAGTTTAAGTCAGAAATATCATACACCTGCAAAGGATGCGATGGTTGATGTCTATAATCTTATATAACCATGCCTGGTTATCATGTCAAAAATTTTGTCAACATAACCACGTTTCTTCTTTTTACAAAAGTTTAAGTCAGAAATATCATACACCTGCAAAGGCTGCGATGGTTGATGTCTATAATCTTATATAACCATGCCGTGGTTATCATGTCAAAAATTTTGTCAACATAACCACGTTTCTTCTTTTTACAAAAGTTTAAGTCAGAAATATCATACACCTGCAAAGGCTGCGATGGTTGATGTCTATAATCTTATATAACCATGCCGTGGTTATCATGTCAAAAATTTTGTCAACATAACCACGTTTCTTCTTTTACAAAAGTTTAAGTCAGAAATATCATACACCTGCAAAGGCTGCGATGGTTGATGTCTATAATCTTATATAACCATGCCGTGGTTATCATGTCAAAAATTTTGTCAACATAACCACGTTTCTTCTTTTTACAAAAGTTTAAGTCAGAAATATCATACACCTGCAAAGGCTGCGATGGTTGATGTATAATCTTATATAACCATGCCGTGGTTATCATGTCAAAAATTTTGTCAACATAACCACGTTTCTTCTTTTTACAAAAGTTTAAGTCAGAAATATCATACACCTGCAAAGGCTGCGATGGTTGATGTCTATAATCTTATATAACCATGCCGTGGTTATCATGTCAAAAATTTTGACATGACCACGTTTCTTCTTTTTAAATTAT
>NW_021163900.1:0-21247 GCF_004324835.1 Dendronephthya gigantea | reverse complement strand
CAGGCCCTGATTGCCGATGGATAAAATCGAGAAATGTGTTCAATCTATCGCACGCTTTTTAATTCGTAAAAAGGTTACACTCAAAGAACTTCAGTCCTTAATTGGATTACTTAATTTCGCATGTTCCGTCATTATGCCAGGTCGCGCATTCCTGCGACGCTTAATTGATCTAACGCATGGCATTTCACACCCTCATTTCTTTATTCGCTTAACGCAAAGTGTGAAACATGATCTTCGTGTCTGGCAAACGGTTCTGTCGAATTTCAACGGCAAATCATTCTTTTTGCACAACCATTGGCGTAATAACTCCCATTTGAATTTATATACTGACGCTTCGGGTAGTATTGGTTTTGGGGCCCTGTTTGGTTGCGACTGGTGCTATGGCGCATGGCCAACTGACTGGCGGAGTTACAATATTGCCGTTCTAGAGCTATATCCGATTGTCCTCAGCCTGTGTTTATGGGGATCAAAAATGCGCAATCATTGTATTTTGTTTCTCACGGATAATGAAGCTTTGGTGTCTGTTATTAATAAGCAAACATCAAAGGATTCTTATATCATGACACTCGTTCGCCGGATGGTTTTAGTTTGTTTAGAATACAATATTTTATTCAAAGCAAAGCATATACCGGGTAAACAAAATGTCCTAGCTGATTGTTTGTCTCGTTTACAGCTCCAAAAATTTTCACAATTGGCGCCGGCCGACATGCATCGAGCTCCAACGCCTATTCCCTTTCACCTGCTGCCGGAAAATTGGCGACTATAGTTTCTCAATTAGCTCAAAGTAGCTTGCAACCTTCTTCAGTGCCGACTTATAAACGGGCATGGGCACTTTTTACGCAATTTCATGTGGCAATTTTTAATGAGGGATCGTTCACTTTGCCTTTGTCGCCCTCAGTCGTTGCGTTATTCATAGCGTACTTATTTGACCTCAAGTACGCCTCTTCAACAGTTAACACTTATGTATCTGCACTTGGTTATACTCATCGCATGTCCGATCTACCGGATCCAACGAGAGTTTTCTACGTAACGCAAATCTTAAAGGGGTATGGTAAGAAAGGCTTCCGCTTAGATAGTAGGTTGCCTATAACTTTACCAATTCTCAATCGTCTTATTGAGGCTGCGCCTCATATTGCTGGGTCACCGTACCAAATATGTCAATTCCGGGCAATGTGCTCTTTAGCATTTTTCGCGTTCCTGAGAATTGGAGAAATAACTAAGAAGTCAAATAACCAACCCCTTCAATTGCGACAACTCTCCAAAATATCTCCCGATGATGGCCGGGTTGCAGGCATAAGGTTGACTTTCGAGGACTTCAAGCACAATTATAACAGTAGACCTTTTAGTTTGGAAATTTACAGGCAAACGGCATGCTGTCCTGTTCGCTTATTAGAGGAGTACATGATTTTGCGAGGTACCCAGCCCGGAGCTATTTTTCTATCACAACTGGGCATTCCAGTCTCGTGTGACGAGTTTGCCAATCTTCTGTGGACTCGATATTCCAATATAAGTCTCATTCATTTCGAATAGGCGCCGCTTCCCACGCAGCTGAACACAGGCACTCTGATGCCCAAATTCGAACTATGGGGCGTTGGAAATCGAACGCATTCCTCAAATATATACGTTTTTCTTCCCTATCAACATAGTTTGGATGAATTTTCGAGCGTAAAACGTGCGGGGAGTTTTCTGCTCGAATTGTGCGGTTATTTTATTTCTTCCAGCTTGCACATGGTCAGCAAGGGCGATCGTTTGCATTCCGGGGTGAAATAAAGTGCTTATAACAGGGTGATGGAGAAGCTTCTTCTGGGCGCGGTAATATTGTGACTCTGCTAAACTAATATCAGTTAAGTGTAGATTATCAGCAAGGGCGATAATCTATGCCTTTTAACGGGCTTTGTAAGTGCCTTTTTGCCCATGTTCGTTTATACGGTCGCGGCAGACCGCTGATCCTGTATTAATGTATTACGAAACTTTCTGAAACTTTCTGCATGCATCCCTTTCCTTGGGGTGGGGTCAACTTGCTTTGCTTCGTTGTTTTGGCGGTAATTTGCCTCCACCCTTTTCTGAGCGTAACTATTTGGAATTTTAATGCAATGTATTAATAAATATCTTTTGTTTAACAGAAATAAAGCTGCTAGGAGAACCATTACTCCTAGCCAAAATTATCCCAAAACGGCGTAAAATTTAATGTGTCATTATTGATGCTCAGAAAACTGAGCTGCGGAAAGAGTATGCAAAATTCATGCCTGGCAATATATCTATGCGTAAATAAATCACATTTAAAACAAAATATTTACGAAGGAAATAAGAAATTTATGTAATGTGATTTTATAAATAGACTATTAAGGCAAGGTGTACCCCCAAGGGGATACGCCTTGCCGACGATAATTAAAAATCTTATATTATGGGCTTTGCGTCCTATCTAAAAGACCGACAGGTAATGGATGGCACGCAATATGGGAAAGGTGGTCAATGGCCAGCAGCAAATCGAAAACTAACAAAGACCGAATACCCAAACCATAAACGGTCAGTTTAAGCGTGACATCGCGAAAGACAGATCTCCTTTAAAGTTGAACCCACCTCCTCCCCAAAGCCTCCGCTAACAATTATGTACATTGGACGATTTACCGTAGCTGATATATAAGAGAGAGGAACGTTATATCTCAATTAGTGATGGTCGTAGGCCGTATCTACAGGTGCTGGCAGTAATTTGCCTCCACCCTTTTCTGAGAGTAACTATTTGGAATTTTAATGCAATGTATTAATAAATATCGTTTTGTTTAACAGAAATAAAGCGGCTACGAAAACCATTACTCCTAGCCAAAATTATCCCAAAACGGCGTAAAATTTAATGTGTCATTATTGATGCTCAGAAAACTGAGCTGCGGAAAGGGTATGCAAAATTCATGCCTGGCAATATATCTATGCGTAAATAAATCACATTACATAAAGGCCTAGAGTTGAAAGTGGAAGCACTGCATGTTTACGCTTTTCAGTCCCTGTATAATTTATAACCTAATTTCATGTAAATCAAGCCAAATCCATAATACATGCACACAGCAAAATCGTGAGTTTATTTAAAAAAAAATACAAACAAGTAAAATTGTTCTTGTCAGTATAGTAAGAATATTATTCTTGGCAAGAATCCAGGCAAGAATATTATTCTTACCTGGAATCTCATTTTAAGAAAAACAATTCTTGCAACAAGAATTTTCTAAAGAAAAAATACTCGTTTTAAGTAACACATTGCTTGAAATAAGCAAAATTATTATTGTATATTAAGGAACCTACTCACACAATTCTTACCTAGAATGTTACAAATAAGAAAAAAACTACTTAAAACAAGAATAATTTTACTTATAATAAGTACAAAATTTTTAGACAAAAGAAAACATTTCTAGTAATTAAGTTTATTAGCTGGCTTTGAAACATCACAGATACATTATTCTTATACATTATTTTAGTTCAAAATATTAAAACTACTTATTTAGTGGCCATACTAAATATATAAATGCCATACATTTACATCTGACAGAAATAGTTTTTTCAAAGTACTGCTAGGTTTGTGCAATACCTTGCTCAAATAAACAAGTCTTTCAAGGACTTAATTAAAAATTGCCAATTGGCAAGTTTAGGAAAGTATCCGATAGAGCTCAGATAATGAAATTAAGCCCTTGTATGAACCCAGAAGTAGTTGAATAAAAATATTCATGGAAGAAGACAAACACATCTATGCAAACTCACTGCATGTCTTCAATTATTACACATAAGCTAAAGTCATTCATTCCTGAGCAATGTTTCCCTTTGATTATTGACCAGCTGTTCTTAAATTTTGTATATCATGCCAAACATGAAAATATTTATAAGATCACCTGGAGTATTTTTTTCCTTGAAAATCAAGTGCTGAAACACTGTGGGTCCAATTAACCATTGGTATAGCAAATTTTCCACTGAATTTCTTGCTCACTACCTCAATCCATGTTCCTAATAAAACAAAAAAGCAAGCATACTTGAGAAATCAGAGTTAAGATAACAAATGTTAAAGAAACTAAGCAGTGCATAATATGTGTGAAATATATGATTGGGGATGCTATGCACAGTTTTGCATGCTCTGACAGATATAAAATTAGGCATAAAGGGTAGTCATCTGGTAAGCTGTCAATGATTTTTCCTTTTATCTATTACATGATAAATAAGTATATAATCAATTGGTCAATAAGTATATAATTACCGGTATATTATATTATACATTAAAAACTAAGCCATATGCTTAGGTGAATAATCTAACAGCATTGCACAATTCCTTATAATGCATTACTTACCAAGATATTACTTTCCAATGAGACCTCTTTCATTACAGGTTTAGACATAAACATCACCACTTGTTAATCCACCATCTAAGAATGCATATAAAAAAATTTAAAAGGCAATAAACAGTTATTTCATCCTAATTCTTAATCAAAACTTATGTATCTCCAGTAACCAAGATTCAGTATATCATGATCCTAAGATTGAGTACAAATGTTTCAGCTAAAATTTGACCATGGTTTTATAGCTAACGTCAATATCACGTACACTTTTTATGGCATAGTGCCTATAGTATAACCACGTTATAATATATTTATATAAACGTCGTTCATTTATCGGGAATGATGAGTATTAAAACTGTGAATATATCTGTTTATTGTTTATAAATACGTTTACTGTTTACGCGGCAAATTCAAAAATAGCTTTCGTCTGTTTGCGCGTATAATTTTAAATCCTTACCTCTTAGAAGACTGAGATTCCCAGCCACTTTTAAAACAATCTGCGCAATCTTCTGCAGGAAATTTTGCGACATAATGTCCAGTAAATCCTATCCACAGTAATCCACAATAATCCACAGTTCTTTCCACCAGTTGGCAGTTAGCGAAGTTTAAAATATATATTTTCATAAGAAACGAACTACGTCCATTCAGAATGCTTAAATAGGCATTAAAACCTTCATTTCGTCTGCATATGAAACGAAACTTGCGAATCTTTGCTCGGTTATTAAATGTTACTTAGTAAGAATGTAAAAATATTCTTGGTTGTTTGAAATAAATTGGTTGTTTGAAATTAGTATTCTTGGCAAGTGAATTGGCAACAAGCGTTTTTGATTGCCGGTTTTAAGTTAACAATGTTTCTTGCCAAGAATCCACAAAGACGCCTTCCTTGTTTTAAGAATACCAAAATTCTTAGTTAGAATACAAGCTAGAACATTTACTTGTTTTAAGAAACGGTTATTCTTGCTTAAAAAAAGTTTACTTATTCAAGTAAAATTCATTCTTGAGAATAATTTATCCCCTTTTACTTATTTTGAGCAAAATTTTGCTTAAAATAAGAATTTCTCAAGAACATTATTCTAGGTAAGAATTCTCGATTTCGCTGTGCATGTGCATGATTATATAAATACTGTATAACTGTTTGCCTCAGTGAAATTGAAAATTATTGCCGTGTGTGATCACTGATCAGTGTGATTGGGCGCAACCAGTATATCAACAAAACAACGTTTGCATAATTATAAATTAGACGAAACGGTAATTTTCGTAGTTCGGTTACTCTTTGCAATTAGAGTCAAATTGACTCCTTCGAAGAGTAACATTACCTTTTGGTAGAGTAACAAGACTCTATTGTAGAGTCGTTTTGACCCCAGTCGAAACTACCCTTAGAGTTGAAACAACTATATATATATATATTAATATATATATATTATATATATTATATATATATATATATATATATATATATATATTATATATATATATATATATATATATATATATATATATATATATATATATATATATATATAAATATATATTATATATATATATTATATATATATATATAATATATATATATAATATATATATATATATATATATATATATATATTATATATACAGACTGTATTGAACAACTTTTGGTAAACAAACTTATGCGTATTTTGGTAAACAAACCCGCATTCGATAAACATTGCTAGAGACCAGACTGAAGTGCATCGACGCTGTTCTCGACAATCTGGTGGTATGTTGCACCATCGAATTGACAATCGTTTGGGGTACCTTGCTTTCCTCTTTGACCTCGCAAACAAAGACGAAAAAATCATCGTCATCGTTTTTACCATTATAAACGTCAAGTTCATCTCCCTCGTTGTTGGCGTGGATCTCGTTCAACAACTTCCTCTGCTTGAAGTACTTGACTATGCTTGTTGACAAAATGGTTTCGCAGAGAGAAAGAGTTCGTGTACGTACGTGGACATTCATTAATGCCACATAGCGCATGGAAATCCCGATCACTCTTGTGAACCCGACCGAGATGATTGATCAACGAGCGAAGAGTTTGACATGTAAAGTTAATGCATAGGTTACAGTGATAGTGCATTCCGGACATCGTCGAAGCTATAGGAGTAATATTGGAGACGTATTTCAGTTCATGTACTACTCTACTTCAACTAACTGTGGGACTTGTTGACCTTAGATGTTCCCACATATATCTGCAGTAAGAACTTTGGGAGCAAAACACTGAGCTATATTATAATTCCTGGAGGACTGGTTTGTCATTTTTCGGTAACTTCGCCGCCATCTTTTCGAAGCAATAAACATGGCGGACT
The DNA here is from genome assembly GCF_004324835.1 of Dendronephthya gigantea. Classification (NCBI taxonomy): domain Eukaryota; kingdom Metazoa; phylum Cnidaria; class Anthozoa; order Malacalcyonacea; family Nephtheidae; genus Dendronephthya; species Dendronephthya gigantea. The sequence goes on along the minus strand of NW_021163900.1, from coordinate 14,613 downwards.
TCACCTTTTGCGCAGTGCGCAGTGTTCCTCTGTGCTCATACCGTGTACTTGGTCGAGATGATTTGCTAACCTTGCTAAATTTATACTACCACAGTTAAATACAGGACAGTTCCTACGCGTGCGACGCATATTAAGATGATTGCTCAACAAATTCCTAATAATAATTGGCTCATTTTTTCGTGGGTCAGGTATTTTATTAGCCCCGTATTAGCCCCGGAAAAGTCCGGGCTTGTCAACGCAAACTCTTGCTTAAGGAAGACAAAGTCAAACGATCTAAACAAGAAAACAGTGTAGTGCCCGGACAATATGTTTAAAATTATTGTAAAATTGTTCTACTTTATTATATTGTTACAAGCGTTAATCCGTGTCTTAATTTATGCTCCAAGCATCGCGTTGTCCATAACACCAATATATATTTCCCTCTAAAAATGCATACATTTTTGCATTCGCCATACCCCCTTTTTCCTCCCTTTGAGGAGCTTGAGCCTGAAATATCTCATTGAGCAGATGAGCATCTTTTCATGAACATTTTTGAGCATATGCTCATAGGCCCGTTTGGGCCCTATGTGGCCTTATATGGCACTATTAGGCCCGATGGACCGATTGCTGACTGCGCGTCCTAACCCGCGATTATGGAAAAATATTCCATTAAATATCTATGAGAGCAAGTAAAACAGGAAATCCAGGGAGAACAAGCCAACAGTGTACTAGCCAGTGTACTAGCTCGTTTTTACTCAAACAAGCCACCTATGCGAAACAAGAAATACGGTTACCATATGAACGTCAAAGAATCGCGCGAGTATAGGCGAACATTTGTGTTAAATAACTGTTGACATCACATATGTAAAGACTACATTAACATATGTGACCTTCCACGGGAAAACATACGTTTACGCTATTTCGTTCGTTCAAAAATATCGTTCGTTATCCGTTCGTTTGCCGTTCAAACGCTTCAAGCGTTCGTTGAAACGATTTTCGAGATCGTTCATCGTTCGAAATTGCCCGTTCGAACGCTTAGGAAAAATCGTTCGAAAATTGGTCCAAAAGCGTTCAACGGTTTGATTTCCCGTTCGTTGAAACGTTTGCCGGAATTTCGTTCAATCGCATTGGATTTGGTTCAACATTCGATTAAACATTTGCAATGTTACAACTTTAGAGAAGAAGCGCAGAATGTGTTACACAGAAATACTCCCAGAAATGTATTCAGTTCCTTAGTAGAAGGCTTGTAAAGGAAATAGTAGGGTTATATCATTTTAGCCTAATCGAATGTTTTTTTGCGCTTCATGTTCTGGTTTATGCTTAGCGTGCTCTTATTTCATTAGCGACAAATTTCACGTTATAAGCTTTCTTTTAAAAATTTATCGTTTTTGTGCTTCGGTAATGCACTGAATGGTTAGAATTTGTGTTTTAATATACTTCTGTAGCTTCCATAAAGCCAAAGTTCACCGCGCGCACAAACAACGTCGCAAGCCATATATTACAGCATTACGAGCCATAATATGCCTTGGCAAGGTGCTAATTAAGTTGCATAATTGTAGGAAGTCTGTAATGTATGTAAACAGACAAAACCAGATTTTAAAATCAGTAAATTGAGGGATTTTGCGTGTTACATATTATCGCACTTGTAAATTTATTTACAAAGTGCGATAAATTTAAGCTAATTTATTTACATCTGATAATCTGATAGCAGGGCCTCCGTCCGAAGCAGCTACTGATTAAAATGTATTCAAAATAAAGGACCGCATCCTAGGACGAGAATGCGGTTCAGCATTTCAGCTCGTTGTCTTTAATGCAGTCTGACATGCAAATTATATACAACAATTGAAATACCCTAGCTAATATTTGAAGACATAAATACAGTGACCTAACGCGCGTTCGGTAGGGTTAGGACGAGAACTAAAATAAGGTTCCCCAGTTATTGGGGGCCAGAATAGATAACGAAACATCATAGTATATGAGCAAAACGTGATCAATGACAAACAGCGAATTAAGGGACCCGTCAGTACCAAGTATATCTCAAGACATCATCCTCTGTTCGTTATGCCACTGCATGAATATCCAAGCAATTTAAATATGACGCGTGCATCTAGTCTAAAACTGGAGCAGTGCCCCGCTTGCAAAATTGGCTTATTTCCTTAAAAGGGTATATTTGTCTCACCAGATCTAAGCCATCTGGCTCGATTGTTGCTGGCATGTTGAAAGGTATCAATTGGCATAAATATAACTTATGGCATAAATATAACTCATGCATTGTAAATGTTTATTTAGACTCTTAATTCACAAAAAAATTACTTCATACACAGCAAAAAGTCATTTTCTTATCGAGAAAAAATATCATATTTTGAGAATTTTTTTCTTATGAAAAGAAAAATTTTCTTATAGTAAGAATTTTTTTTCTAATTCCAGAATATAAAATCTTATTTAGAAAGTGATTTCTCAAAATAAGAAAATGTCCTGCCCACAAATTTACAGATTTGACACAAGAAATTATTTTTCTTATATTTGGAAAAAATTTTCTTAAACTGAGTAAATAATTTCTTGATAAGAGAAAATTTATATCAACTTATGGAATTCTCAATATGAGAAAATAAATCTTGAGAACAAAGACTTCAAAATCCCAAATATTTCTTGTTCCAAGAACATATTTTCTTGAAATTCTATATTTGGAAAAATTTTTCTTAAACTGAGTAAATAATTTCTTGATAAGAGAAAATTTATATCAACTTCTAGAATTCTCAATATGAGAAAATAAATCTTGAGAACAAAGACTTCAAAATCCCAAATATTTCTTGTTTCAAGTAAATATTTTCTTGAAATTCTCAATGAGAAAATTTTTTCTAGAGCACAAGAATAGGAAAGCTATATATAGTCTGATCCCTCTTTCAAAAAAGCATTTTTGGAATATATGATATAAGAAAACAGGAGTTAAATTGGGTATAGTGAAAAATCACTATACAACAAAATTTTTATTATTCACAATGAACAAATATGTCTGTCCCCCTTATAATAAAATTATATCTAGGTAAGTCCTATATGTACAATCAATTTTTGCAGTATAGCAGGTATTTGGTAACAATTTTCATCACTTTTTGCCTCTGATTATTCAACTAAAACCTACTATACAATACAATATTACAATGCAAAAGTCAGAGTTTGATATTTTGAACAGGACAGAAAATCTATATTTATCCCTAATGTTTGGATTGCAAGTCTATATTTAAGGTATGAATATTCAAATATATACACAATACTATAGTGCAAGTACATACATACATGCATTGTTTGTTTAAGTCCACATCAACAAAACTCAATGGAATTTTAATGGATTGCAACCCTTGACATGTTGGGTAAGCAAATCATTAATGTCATACTTGACAGAAATGTACCAATTCTTCAAATGGTCTTTATGAATGTGAAACACATTATAGTCAACCAGGTTCTCATAAGGGCAGAAAACAATTTGTGTACTTGTTTTGTTTTCCTCAATACCGTATGCTTGGTAATGTTCACTAAATCCAGTAGTTTCCAAGGTTGAACATTCAAAATAGACAAAATCACTTACAATCCAGATATCCAATATTGTAGCAAAGAGGGGTGACCTTGTTGTTTCATTAACACTGTACATGATTACAGCATTCTTTCTAAACTTTGTTCCATGGCAAAGAACCCAACTGCTTTTAAATGCATTGTCTATCACAATCCCAGGTAACATACCAAAATCATCGAGTTTCAATCGCAATGATTTTTTACCAAACTCATTTAGTGGGGTCAGTACGCCATATTGCCTTTCATTAGAAAATAGTGGATGAGATTGCGGGTTGTTGGAATCAGCAAAGTTGCTGCACTCGTTCATTTGACATCTTTCTGCGAGGGACTTTGTAAGGTTTTTAAAATTCTGCTTCCGTGCAGTCTCCTTAAAAAAGTTATGAGCTGACTCAAATGCGAAACACGAATGTCTTATCAAAGGGCCAAGTTGTTTTATCATTGATGGCATGTGTATCAGGTAATGTTGCTTCGGGATGATGTTAGTAGATGGAAAGCAATCTTTAAATCTTGTGAGGTGTTCTGCGATTAAGTCCTTCAACTGATTCACAGTGTTAATACTTATAACAGGAGAGAATAGAATTTGAACAATTGAGATCAGTTCAGTAACCAAATGGTAAAATTTGTCATGTTCATTCACTAGACTGCTTAAGATAAAGGGAATCAGCCTTAAAAACAACCTTGCCTGAGCAGCGTTATACTTCAGTTTGTATCGTTCATCTCCTCGAAAAACAGATTCTTTCAATGGACCAGGTTTGTCTGATACTTCACTGTAACCATACTCTTGGTTAGCTATAGCTGCATTTAGCTGTGCTAATGTAAATGTATTGTTAGTAATGTAATGCAATAATATATGGCGTAGCTCATATTGGACAACACCTTCCAACAAAGTGTGCATGATATCTTGTGGGAGTTGAATGCTGATGTCAAAGTCTTGTAAATCACACAAGGAACTTCTGTGGTTAATACCATATGTTGTGGTCAGGTCATTTTTGACAACATCATTCGGTGCTGTCTCAATTTCTTGGCAATGTCTGTCATGCATTTCTTTATTCCTTACTGTGAAATCTTCTTCAAAAAATTTCTCCTGCATGGCTTCAAAATGGCATTGGCAATGATGACATTTGTGGAATGAAAATCCAACATCAACTTTAAAACCACCCCACTCATGCTGACCCTCAGTGTCCCCAGCACATGAAACAACCTTGCCAAAGACTTCCTTTTCTTTTCCACAAACTTGGAACAAGTGGCCACTTTCCAACTTCTTTATATCTGAAATAATTGGTTTCAGAATAGCATTGTAGCCATACTTCTTGACCAAATTCGACTTTACGATTGCCAACAGTCGAATAGCACACCGCTTTGACCGAATCTTTGGACTGAGGTTTCCCAATGTATAATAGAACATGTCGACCTTATGGGTTCCTGTATGACTACTGAGAGGATTACACACTTCTAATGCATCATGATAAATTATAATTATCAAAGCATCTTTGTGATCAACGAAAAGTCTATCATTCTTAAAGAATTCACCATCACATATATCATACAAGATTTCATCATTACATGTGTTAGGCTTTCTGAAGATAACTTTTGCAAGAGTCTTATTTGTGAAAAGTTGTTTCAAACTTTCAATGATGGGAATGTAAATAAAGGATTCTTCTTTCTCAACCAAGATGCGTTTGGAACTCGCTTAATTTGTTGTCCCAATAATTCCTCGCGATAGTTCACATAATTGAAATTTTGTTTTATGTATGATACCTGTTTGAAATGGGTGTCCAATCCATTAAATGGGCTTTTAACATCATTTAATAAGGTTTCAGTAATGATTTCTGAGAAGTCCTTTTCTTCGGAATGATGATTTTTCCTTGCATCAACCAACTTCTTTGCTGTTGTGTCCAAGAATGTTTGCAACAGACTTGAAGTGCCTTCTATTACATTTTCCAAAGCAACCTTTAAGAGAATGATTGAGACAATGTTGCATGTTCCTAAAATATTTCAATTTATTTTATATATTTACTAGACGCGAGATGCAAGTCCTGTATCATCCTCACACTCCTGTTCAACTGAATCTACTAGAGATGATTTTTCAGAAAACTCGTTATGTTTTGAAGATGATGTGTTGAAAGTGTCGACCCCAAAACCTGTAAAATATCCTGAAGCTGAACCTTGTACTAAACGTGTCAAAGTAGAGCATCCAGAATATTCTGTCTATGTTGATTCAGAATTACGTGCTATAGCTAAATCGGGAAAAATGTCCACAGCATTGAAGCAGAGGCTAATTAGATCAACTATTGTCAACATGACGGCAGCAGCAGCATCTGAGCCATTTTGTCGTTATCCACTCACAGCAGAAATAGAGGAAATGGCTAAGTCACCCCTTACGAAAAAAACACATGCAAACCACATGTGTTTCACATGTGCTTCACATGTGCTTCACATTTGATCACATGTGATTATATGTGGTTCACATGTGCTTCACATGTGACCACATGTACTTCACATGTGACCACGTGTGCTTCACATGTGATCACATGTGATTATATGTGGTTCACATGTGCTTCACATGTGATCACATGTGATTATATGTGGTTCACATGTGGTTATATGGAGGGTACATGTGAACCACATGTGGTTTTATTGGATACACACGAGGTTCACATGTGAAAACATGTGGTTATATGGAGGGCACATGTGAACCACATGTGATGCAGATGTGGTTATATGAGATACACATGTGGTTCACATGAGAAATGTTTCTACACACAAGTGGTTCATATGTGATCACATGTGGTTTATATGCGATCACACAAGGCTAACATGTGAAAATCTATAAACCTATGTGAACAAAATGTGGTTGACATGAAAATGTACTTCAAACTAATAATGAATCAGCAAACTTCTGTAATGTGATGCATACATATACTACATACTTATCCCCAAGTACACATGCGTAATCATCTAAATAATAGTTACTGCTTTGCTCAGTTTAAGTAATACTGTATATTTAAGTTTTCTTCTTATTTACAATTAATCTCTATCAAACATATTTGGTAATCTACATATAAAGTTATTTACATCAAAACTCTCCTGATTAAATAATATAATTTGTCTTTGATGTTATTTAACCTCACTATTTGTAACACTGAATCAATTTCTAGCACTTCAAAAATATTATTACAAAGTCGACCACACTCACTATCCCTTCTAAGCCAGGTTGCCGCACCACACTAATAGACCTGCGAAAGCAAAACACACACTATCAACAACAGCAAATACTTTAAGCTCCACTATATTCCATCTGTGAGCCCAACAATAGAATTCCTTCTGCGAGAGTTACGGATATTGTTGGCAGTCCAGAACAATGCCATCAACAACAGCCTTGGTGAAAAACTCAGCTTGTTCAACGTGGACTGCATCATAACAAGCATCATTCAACAAAAAATCTCTCTTCAATTGTAAAAGGCCGACAATATGACGCACCCAAAGCCACAACCCCATTACGAAGCCTCTTCGCTTTCTTCAAAAGCACAGTGCCTTTTAACTGAGCTTCCATGAAAAGGAAGAGCACTTTCCCCATCATTTTCAAGTGAGACATCACTAAGAGCATCAAGAGCTCGATACAGTAGAAATGAATTGGCAATTTGCATGGGCAGAGCTTGTGTTCCATGAAAAAGTCTCATCAATACAAGATTGAAGCCTTCAAAACATAAGTAGAATAAATAGATAACGGCCCCCAGTCAATTACCGTTGAGTGAGATGATTTAATTGGTGAATATTGTATGTCATGTGAATTTCACCATAAAGTTGTTGAAACTCATTAACAAATTTGGTCAATGAAGCACTGGCATGGTTTAGGTCTGAATGAGTAATAGAGGCCTTAGTCAACAAGTACACACCATGACATAAAAGAAGCATATGGTGATAGTACCTTGAAGGCAACAGTCCATAAAGGACAAATAGGGCAATAGAGAAGAATCCACCAGTGCCACTCAGAGCCTTTCCAATAAGCTCGTTGTGTGACTGAAGCGAGGAATCCTTGTCACTTCATGGGGAGGTATTATTTGTCGAAGTTTAGCATCAATCTCCGCAATATGCCTGCCCAAATACCAAGGTTCCTGGTGGTTACAAGAGTCAAACCAAAGATGACCAAGTTGCCGTGATACACCAAGATCGACACAATGAAGGTTATCAACTGGAAATCCTCTAACAATATCAAAGTATGGCAATTCCATCAGCTTTGATAGCCCTTTTACGCCATTAAACAGTTTCCTGCTGTTTAAATGCCCTGGTTGCATCATGTCTTAGCTCCATTTGGGTCCTAAGGTTATACCCTTCAGGACTTTGGAGATACACCCGTGTATGCCCTTGACCTTTGTGAATCTGAATGCCAGGGTTATAACACCAGCTGCAACCATTAACACCATTAAACTGGTGAATATTCTGGATATGGCACCTGGCAACACTGTCACATGAGCAAATGCAAGCAAAAACCCTAAAGCAGACTTCAACACCAGCTCGTAACCATTTCATTCCAACCGACCCAAGCCGCCTCATTTCGCTAGTAAATGGTTCCAAAAATTGCAGAATATTTGGTTTACTTGGTCCAAACCAAAGACCAATCAAGAAATATGTTGCTTTCTTATTTTAGGAGGAAGTTCGTTAAGCATGCCCTGTAATGGCCAGATACTAAATGAGGAGGAGCGAAAAACTGGGACACCATCACAACCAAAAGACAAACTAAGAGCATTTCTATCAGAAGTTAGAATGCCATCACCAAGCGACCTGTACATTTGCCCATCATAGATATCACTAATTACACTATTGTGTGAATCTCGATTAAAACGATAATCTAAATTATCTGATACACTATTTTCTTGTAAGAAGTCCCTTAATTGTTTTTCAATTGGGAGGTATAAAAAAAACTCCCTTGTTCTAATAGTCTGTGTTGTTCAAATTCTACATTGCAAATGAAACACTTTAACTTTTCACTTGTTTGAAAAAGTGTTTGGCAATTAGGGCAATAAAATTTATGTTCAAGTCCTTCTCGAAAACCATTAAATATTTGTCGAATAAATATTTTGTTCGAGGTAGGCGAGATCCAATTGGGAGTATCATGCTCAACAATTTAAGGAGGTTACCAACAGCCACACTGGTTAGGTTATTGCCAAGAACAAATGACATTATCAGTAGTAGACACTGACCAAGGGTGACAGGTGCATTTTCATACAATGGTTCATCCACTGGTTCCTGGTCAGCTTCAGATTGGTACAATTCATCACCCTATATAATGAAAAAGGTGACATGAAGATATTCAGTATTTCCCTCACAACTAGGTTGTAGTCTTTACACAGATCTAAAACTTATTCACCAAGTGACTTGATGGAGAGCAAGAGATATAGTATGAACTGCTTGCTAGCTATAGTAAAAAATATAGAGGTCACTCACACTTTCATCTTGATTTCCACAACCTTCTTGGAACTGAACAAATCGATTAAGATTATTGTCATTATCATCACTGACTTGATTATCACAATCATCTACACAAACCATAAGAATGTATTAATAACCCACTGTTTCTGAATACACAACAAAATTATAGAATACTACAGCAATATGTCATGATGTTAAATATCTGTTAGGGGATCAATTGAGTATAAAACTGCCCCATTCTTTAAAAACAATGTTTATTATTGTTCTCTGAAAGTCCAATTCATGCATTTTGGTAACATGAAACAAGGTAGTCTAATATGAGCCATATGACTTTGACTATATGCTAGATTTTTTACCTGTTAAATCATGACTTTCATTTCCCACGGTAAACGAGGGATCAGAACAAGGCTGTAACTCTTCATCTGGTTCAGCAATCGAATCTTGTTCGTCCAGGTTTCTTTCAGAGGACGCAACATCCCTCTCACGAGTACGACGCCATTTAGTTGTCTTTGGTATTTTAGCGTTAAAAACTTTCGTCTTCTGGGTTCAAATTGTATATTATACGGCCCTCTCTTTCTTGTAATACCTCTACTAGCGCAGTTAGATGATTGAAGATTCGTGCAGTTTTCAGAAGAATTCACGTTCGTTTCACCAAGACCAACATACTCAGAGGCAGCCATCTTCTTGAAATACAAAACTGCCGAGTGTTTCCACTTTCGATTTAATAGAATTCCGATTTTGGTCAAAAACTTTCTTTGAATATGAAATAAAACTTCTTATCAAAATTATTACTGTTACGGTACAATACATTCGTCCCAGGACGATAAGAAATATTAAAAAGTACAGCAGTGTTCAGCAGTGTATTTATTGAAAACTTTGAGTTTAGAATGCTGAGTATATGCGTTCTTCAGAATGCTGAGTCCAATCACCCACCGGAGAAATAGCCCTACGACTAAGGTGACGTCACATTACCCGAAAGAACCTGGGAACGAGATGCGCATTCGTTTCAAAATTCAAATTTTTTACAAGTGTCAACAACATTTTTGGCGGTTCTTCGTGGAGATATTAAATTATATTTCATATTCTTTGTCGCTTAAATCAAAATGAAATACGTACTGGTGCATTGGGTTGAATCGAATGAGACAAGCATATTAGACGAAGAAAATGTTAAAGACAAAGTATGCTGAAAGACCCCAAGAAGGAAGGCATGGTTATGTTCGGGAATCCAAAGATGAAAGCCCCGAAGACGGGTTGGAAATCGTATTTAGCAAAAGTTTTAGCATCAAGTGGTAAGCATCTCAATCAATCCTGAGAAAATTATAGTTCCTTTATATTATCGCTCGCTACTCTGGTTTTATAAATGAATAAAATGATTATTTAAGCGCGAGCCGCATCGCCATCGGAGTGATCGAACTGCAATCAGAAGATTGTAAGTTCAACTTTAGTGTTTATCAATCATCATCATCTTCGTAATACTTAAGGGGGAGGCTCATACACACTAGTGATAGCCGGAAAATTTCCTCAATAACGGTGTATAGGTTTTAACAAGGTAGAATATATTGACCTTATATGCGCTAGAAACAAATTGTTTATACAGTTTTTCTACACAACACGTACTCGTGACCTAGTTCCATTCAATCCATTGTGACGTTTCGACTGGAATGCTGTTAAACATATATCATATATTGTATTATTAAGCAAGTAATTTGTTTTCTTTCAGATAGCAAAAAAGTCGATGAAATTTGAGCTTGATTTTATTAATAAGGAGGAATTGGAGGATATAAACAGTGATGATAACAGCGATAATGATAATAAAGCGAAGAGGAGACGTTTAGATATGCCCAGTTGTGAAAATGACAAACCAAAGAAAATATTAAGGTTTGAAGCATGTTATTATTTGGTTTATACCGAAATTACAGCTAGAATACCCATTTGGGCCTTGACCTGTACCATTGTTAAATATATGATAATCTCATGATTCTTAAACAGAAAGGGTATACTGTATACAGTATATAGCAGCATTTTGTTTTTTAAACCCCTAATTTAGAAAGAATCGATGAATTTTTACCCATGATATTTTATCCCTTTAACCCTGTGCTAAAAAAACATTTATGTGGTGTAATTAAAGAGCTTGTAAATTAACCATCAAAACTTGCTGGGCACTCTACACTGTAATCAGACGTCTCCAAGGCAATGACATGGTAGCGCTCTCACTGTTTGGCCCCACACCCTGCTTGGGCGAACAGTTCATTGAGTTATGCATGAACCAGTATATATTGATTTAACTGTGTTTTTACATAGAAAAGTGCAAATGCTAAAAAGGCTGCAGAAAGAGAAGCATATGCAAAAGTATACAGAAGGATTGCTATTGACAGCTCTGAGTCTGAGGAAGATGTTGACAAGGATGAGAGTGACAATCTCCCAGATAAAATAACAAGTGTGCCAACTTGTTCAAGCAATTTAGAGGAGGAAGTCAGAAAGTTGCAAAGACAAGTTTTAATACTTAATAATAGTAAGTCAAGTTGAACATATTCTCTTAGCTATTATGTATTCCATAACTGCAATATGCTTACAATGAAGTTTCATATTTTTTAATTACATTATTGTCATGCTTGTGCCTTTAGGATTGCCTGAATTGGTTAAAGAGGCCGTTTTAGCAGCACTTACTGAAACCAAAAAAACACCACCAAAGTTAGCATCTTTTCCCAAAATTCAATCCCCATCATTGTCCCAACCACATCCCCAATCTGCACGACCTTGTTCCCCATTATCAACCACCAGCAGTTTCTCAGAATTGCCAAGTGTTGAGAAAGCTGAGCAATCAGATTCACCAAAGTTAACAGTATGTTGCAAATTGATTGTATTTGTGTTGATCTTATGCTCACTTTTAATGTTATATGTTTCATGCGCTTGTAGAAAAGTAACTTTGACTTTAAATTATTTGTTTGCAATGAACTCCAATTGCTATGTAGCGATTTAATGTTATTCTTATGTATATAACAAAACAGTTTATTTTAAATGAACTACTTAATACCTAACTTGCCTTAAAAAGCTGTGTTCAACATAATTATTAAATTTCATATTTAATTTTCTATGCATTTAGGATTACATTGACTCAGTCCAAATTAATGAAGTTATGAGGTCGCCAAACTTCAAAAAAAATGACGGTTAACCTGATGACAGCTTATTGAAAGGAAAATATTGGCAGAGTCCTCTGTGACAGGGAAAAGCAAGGAAGGGCGTCCTGCGTTGGATCGGACTAAAGTGGAACTGATTATAGGTTAGTATTTGTATTTTGTTATGCCTACATAGGACAAACTTTCATTTAAATTCAAGTTTAAATAACCTGACAGGTAGTAAAAATAGCATGTTTCAGTTCATACTATGTATATCTCTAACATGTCAAATAATATTTTAGTCAGAAAAGGCCTGTTATACACACTTTCTAGTAATATCAAGTACCCTTATGATAAAATCAGTAGTTTAAAAATATTAACAATTCTATTTATATTTTTCCAGCTTTGGTCATCAAGAAATTCCCGCAAGCAAGTGACACGGTTATTAAGGCTGCCATGGCACAAAAGTGCAAAGACTTAAGGCTGTCCATGGAAATTCGAAGAAAAAAGCAAGAAAATTAAGGACTGCAGTAGGATGAATAAATGTAGTATTGTATATAATTTATATTTTATATTCATAGGAGTATCTTAACATAGGGGGTGTGTTTCCACTGTCGCGTTTGTTGCACCTATATACTGTTACGCACGTAAGTTAAAATAATTAAATGCTACTTATGAAATCAACAATTGAATAGATCTATAGGGTTGGATTCTGTTGACGATTTGTGTTTTCTTGCATAAAAATAATCATGCAACAACTTAGAAGTTTTTAAGATTTTACAAGCGTGTGTATGTACGTGCAAACAACGCCACAGTGGAAAGCAGCTAGCCCTTAGTCAAATGTTTCACGTAATTTTGTTATATGGGTATTATTAATATATCAGCATTAATTTGCTTAGCCCTGTGTGATCATACTGTGTACGAGTGATTTATTTTGAGCATTCTCAGTGCATGATCGAGGGAAACAGCAGTTTGTGTGGATCACATGTGATCCACAAGTGAACGTCGAAACAGGCTCACATGTAAACCACATGTGGTTGTTCCACATGTGACTCACATGTGAACCACATGTATTCAACCACATGTGACTCATATGTGAACCACATGTGGTCCACATGTGATACTACCACATGTGAACCACATGTGATTTAATGGTTCCAATTTCACATGTGAGTCACATGTGATTCCACATGTGGTTTTTGCATGTGTTTTTTTCGTAAGGGACTCACTGTGGTCTATCCATGCCTTAGAGATCCTGAAACTGGTCATGTAAGTGCTACATTATATATTATTATTTAGTGTAAACTTTCCTTTCCAGCTTTTTACTTTAAATATATAGCTAGTAACCATGTTATTTCAATAAGGTTTTAGCTTAATTCTGATGAAAATTCTGTTAGTTCTTTGACCAAACTATTGGCAGATACTGTAATAGCTGGATGTTAACTCATTGTGTTTGTAGAGGGATTTGTTTACCAAGTTAAAAAGAAAGCTGAGCAACAGCAAACCAACGAAAAAACCTCAAGGGCCGTGCCCAAACAGGAGCAGAAATAAAGAAGAAACAACACTGGTGCATGAAACACTTGTAAAAGAAGTGCTGCCCAATCCTCCTGAGAAAGAAGAATGTTCAGAAATAGCCAAAGGAGATAGTGATGCATCGAATATTGAGGGTAGGTTTTTCTTGATCATATTAGTTGGGTGGTACACTATTCTAATTCATCTGTGACCTTGTATATGTAGTATGGAGTGTAATGGCTGTTTATTATTTATATGATGTTTACATCAATCTGATGTGATGGGTTTCAACCCATTCATTTGCAATATTCTATCACTGCATAAATTATGAGGAGCCTGTAGATTATAAGTGCTATAGATGTTGATTCTTAGCATCTAATTTTTTGTGGTTTATAGATAATGAAGTTTTGGATGGTGTTATTGTTCATGACACAACAATGAGATTCTCCAGAGACACTACAGATCGCTAGAGAAGGAAATAAAGAAAAAAAATCCTAATCCCACTGTTGTGAATATATATTTAAACAAAGAGTTTCAAGCTAGGAGAGACTGGTTGGAGAATATTGCTGCTGAGCACAGGTGTCAGCAGCTCTTGGCAATGTATCCATGTTTTGCTGATCATGTGGAGGTAGGTTTTATACACTGAATCCTTAGACAATATTTTGTTGTGTATATGTCATAATGTATAATATTATTTAATAATACATTCTTTAGATAATTGAGGAAGCTAGAAGAGTCCTGAACATTGAATGTCAAGCAAGGTGCCAGTTTGCAAATGATTCTGTAAAGCGGCTGTTGTCAGAAATTGATTTCGTAGTATTTTATGGCATCAGCAAAGGAATAAATCCTCCGCGAAGCCCAAGATTATGTAAGTGCACTTAGTTAATTTGTTATGTCTATTTGAGTTTGAAAGTTAGACATGTAAAATTCTCATAATGAGTCACAATGATATCCGCAGCATAACCATCTCCCAAACTTCTAGTGGCTTGTCTTGATTAATTTTAACACA
>NW_021163899.1:0-19374 GCF_004324835.1 Dendronephthya gigantea | reverse complement strand
TTTGTGTCATAGTTCAATTTGTTCCAAGTAATTGGACCTTATAGTCCTTATTTCAACATTGAAAATGCATGTTTTTTACATATGAAAAATGCTGTTTTACTACCATAATTTATGGAGTTTTGTTAAGCAAAAGCAAACAGAGGTATGTTATCAGGAAATAGGAGGAAATTAGATAACAAAGGCTTAATAGGTCAACAATGACTTAGCCAAAAATTATAGTAGCCACAAATATAAGAACGTTCTGAAAATTCAAAGTATAGCTAACAAGACAGGTTAAGTATACAGTATGTGCTAGCCATTTCTTGGGGGTGTTATGCATAGTGATCCAAAATTCTCAATGTTCTGCTAAAGGACCTTATACCAGGAAATTAAATGAGCTTGCAGTCATGGGATCAAAGAAAGAATCTTTAAATTCCTTAGGCCTGTCCTGTTATTGCAGACTCCACCTTGAAACGTCATCTTGGTATGATTACAATAAATGGTGTAATACACCGATGTGGTTGCACCATTCTGTTACAATAATTAGACCATACGACATTATGTCATAACATAATAACGTCATTTTGAAGAAGGTTAATACTGTGGGTATCATATGCCATAGGATTGGGTTTTCCGATCGATCCATACTGTCATACATTCTAGATTTTAGCTTATATCACTCTAGTGTAAACCACAAAAATAATCTATTTGTGAGATGGAAGGAGTTATAAACGACGCAGAAATATCGCCCATTATTGAGGACGAAGTAATTCAAGCAAACCAAAGTTACATGACGAACGCAGCTGTGAATATGGCGAGTGATCAGAGTCCTATAACGTTGACATTCAATAATTTACAAGTTTTTATCGACAATCGAAAGATTCTGGACAATATTAGTGGATCGGTCAAGCCAGGAGAAGTTTTAGCTGTGATGGGACCAAGCGGTAAGCATAAAAACGTTGTAAAACAACTAGCGCAGTTTAGTTTACAGATGAAAGCTTTTATTTGTTTTTTTCCTAAGTAAGAGAACACATTTAACTTGTGTTTTAAAAGCTGATAACTTTGCAAAGATTAGGCTGACAAGTAAATAGTGCACATAAAACCACGTGTGGATTAAAAGTATTAAAATTAATTATATTCATAGCCTATTGTGAAAGTTTGTGTCTGTTTGATTATAGATTTAATAGATGTGTATTTATCTCGTATGTAATAGCGAAATATATGACTTATTCGAATTCGAAAAGGCCTAGTTCTGTTACATCTTGTACAAATTTTGGCCATTTTAGACAACTACTGTAATCAAAAAATGATTTACTTTCGGTTGCTAGGATTCAGTTAGTAGGAGTATATTTTTATTTTGCCTAAAGCCAGGGCAGAGTGTGGAGAATGTCTGTTAGTGCAGTTTTATGTTGGAAAATATTGTTTTGGCAATTCATTAGATAGACTCAGTATTTTTCATTAGTTTGCTAAAAGTAGAAGAATAGAGTAAAAACATAAGTATAAATCATATCAAATATTTCAAACTACAGGTTCTGGAAAAACAACCTTGCTAAACTTTCTCGCTGGTCGCAAAGTAGGTGACACAAAATCTGGCGAGGTCTTGCTAAATGGCCGTCATGTGAATAAGAAACTGAGAAGAAAAATATGTTATGTTTTACAAGAAGATCTATTCTTTGAAAATTTGACATTAAAAGAAACCTTGACTGTAAGTAGGCTCATTGTGCATTTTTCACCAGATATATTATATATCTGATTACCATCGAAAATTATATATCTTATCTCCAATGCAATTACCCTGGTGTGTTTTTACAGGACAACAAAATAGGTTTGGTCCAACTTAACTAAACCTAAGTTATACTTTTATTTTTTTCCAGTATTCAGCGTTACTAAGATTACCAGATAAAATGCCAAAAGCAGAGAAAATAAAGAAGGTAGAATTATTTGTTAACTATTGCCATTATATCAAGGCAATTTGGCTATTGCCCTAGAATTTTACATTAAATACTTGTAGACTTATATATTTTTTATAATTTGGATAGGTTGATGAGATTATTGAAATATTGGATCTTACAAAATGTGCTGACACTAGTAAGAATTTCCTCAAATATTAATTGTTTTTAATGATTTTTATTTGGATTTGAATTACTTTTTAATTGAATATATATATTTTTTAGAAATGGGTAGCTCTCTTAAAAGAGGTCTTTCTGGAGGTATGTATTTTATAAAGCTGTCATTGAAGTCGGTGGAATTTTGTGGTCATCAGTATTTTATACTTCTTTCTTTCATTTTTTTAGGTGAAAAGAAACGAGCAAACATTGGCTGTGAACTCATCACAAACCCCGCACTTCTTTTTCTCGATGTAAGAGAAGTATATTTATAAAATATGAAAAGTTTCATAAGCTAAATTCACAAATACAAAAGTGAATGTTTTACGAATTTAAAATTACTCTTGGCATAATTGTTTTCAATGAATTCACTAGGAACCAACATCAGGTCTGGACTCAAATAATGCATACAATCTCGTAAAGACATTGGAAAACCTTGCTGAAAATGAGGCAAAAACAATTGTTATGACTATTCATCAACCTTCGAGCCAAATTTTTCATTTGTTTGATAAACTATTGTTACTGGTAAATGGCCAGGTGAGTGACATAAGCTAAAACAGGAAATAATTTTTAGGTTGATTCTATCGTTCAGATAATGTGGTTTCAGACAATGTCTTCATTCTCTCTTCAGAATTTTCCAGTGAAATGCAAATCAATCTCACTGGAAATATCTAAGTACAACATTTTTGCTTTAAATAGGTTGCCTACTATGGTGATTCTTCAGATGTTCTCGATTTCTTTGAAAGAGCTGGTTTTCATTGTGAGGAGCATTATAACCCTGCTGATTATATATGTAAGCACATGACAACAAAATATTGATTTTATTATAAGCTTGTACGTGTCCTGGTTTAGATTGCCCATTTCAGTCATCTCAAAGACAATAAGTAGTTAAATGATAATTTAAGTAATCAGGAATAATCTCATTATCTATTGTCTTAGTTGTCTTATGATTTATTGTCAAGTCTTTATTAAGAAACTTAAGTGAGTTTATTATCTTCCACAGTGGAGGTTTTATCAAGAGGTGCTGAAGTTGAAAAAACTATTGTATCAGCTTGTGATGAATGGTTAGTTGTGTACTCCTTGTTATATCTGAGGTTATTTTAATGCATACGAAATGACGTTCTCTCTCTCTCGTCCAGGATAAAAGGAACTCTACCCACCCCTGTGTGTGTTGACAGACGAAGTATCGCCGTAAGTAGCGAACGGGAACGGGACAACGACTCTGCCGTATTACCGCTGGACTACTGTTTGCAGAACAGAGCTAGTTTCCGAGAAGACAACGATTCTCAGAATTCCAGTCCTAGTCCCCAAAAAAAGGTTGTGTTATCAAATAACGTCAAACACACGGAAAATGATCTCAGTACTACCGGTGAGAAACTGAATGGATATACAAAGAAATTACCTGCGTCAGGAACTTCTCATTCTTCAGTCGTTCAGTTCAGACCGAAACAGGATATATCGGTACAAATAGATACATCTGGGACAAACCGTCACTCCATACGCAGGAACTCTATGGAAGAGATCAAACGCATGATGGATAACACTTCTGAGGATAGCGATGACGATAGTGGACACAACAGGTTTCATTTGGATCACGGGGATAAGTGGCCAACGTCATTTTGGACACAACTATGCGTGCTCAGTCATAGAACCTTTAAACAATCATTACCAGTGATTTTATCCAAGTTAAATTTAATACAGGTTAGTATGAGTTTGTCTTTGGTTAAGAAAGCTTGCATACACACTACTTGTTAACGAGCTCAGTACTATACGTTGATGACGTCATGCGTCTTCTGTTTCATTAGAACCTGCTGTTAGCCACCATAATTGGCTTAATCTGGTTCCAGTTACCACACAAGGAAGAGACTATTAATGACAGAAGAGGCTTGGTATGTAAAAGGAACTCTTCCTATCCCTCTCCAACATTTTCAAACTTTCCAAATCCCGTACAGAAGGAAGTACTGCATGGATTTATAACTGACATCCAAAAAGATTTAATGAATAAATCTTTTCTATTTTTTACAACAGCTTTTCTTTTTCATAACGTATTGGAGTTTCAATCCGCTGTTCCATGCTTTACTTACGTGTAAGTATTCGAAGAGAATTGTAATGGATGAAACTTGGAATTGAACTGATCCAAACCTGAAATGTGTTTCGTTCATTTTTAGTTCCATCAGAGGAAGTGATCATTAGAAAAGAACGATCGTCTGGAAGCTATCGTCTCTCGGCGTATTATTTTGGTAAATGTCTCAGTGAAGTTCCACTGGTTATCTGTTACCCCTGCGTGTTTTTATTTGTTTTTTATTGGCTGTGTGGTCTCAATCCAAGCGTGGCATTTCTCGGTCAAGCCCTGAATCTGGTCGTTAACGCGATTTTATCGCAGGTATGGTAGTATATTAGGATATATTAGAATTATGTTTAGAATTTCTCTCTAATCTTGTGTTGAAATTTCAGTCAATAGGACTTGCCATTGGCGCGACTGTGATGTCATTCAACAAAGGAATTGTGGTCGCTGCCGTCACAATGTTAACCTTTATGCTTCTGGGAGGTTTTTATACTGATAGAGTACCATTCTGGTTGGAATGGGTGCAGTATTTATCATTTCTCACGTACTCGTACCAGAATTGCCAGATTATGGAGTTCACTGGAATTGCAGATCAAAGGTAAGAATATTTAACCGCAAAAACCTTCAGACAATAAGACTGTCTCCCCCAAAAAACTGTCTGAAAACTTAGCAAAGTTAGACAGAATGAGAAAGCTCTTGACCAGTGTTTCTTTGTTCTTTTAGTTGTGCTGAAATAACCAGCTTCATGCAGTGCAAGAACAATGCAACTGTCATCACAGGTAGTCAAATTTTGAAACATTTAAATGTGACAAGAACATACGGTGAAAACCTGGCAGTTTTGCTTGGATTTACTATCATATTCAGAGCAATTGGGTATTGTTCATTGAGATTCCTTCATAAACCCAAGTAAATATATAAATTTCATTTGTTCAGTTTGTTATTAAGTACCAGGGTATGGTACATGAGTGGGTACCATCCAAGGTAGGAGAGAAACAAAGAACTCTCTTTAAAGTTATTATGGTGTACAAGATAGTTATTATTTTGTAAATTTGCTGGAGGTGTCTCCAGAAACAGAATGTAGTTAAGTTTGGTTGATTTTTAATGCCAGGTACTGGGTAGTAGGACTAGATGTACATCATTTTCATGGATCAGTTCACAGAGTTTACAGAGAGTCGTACATATAATATATGGCAGAGTTATATTAAAATTATAAGAAATAAAATTATTGAGTTTATAAAGAATGTCTTCAAATATTTGTAATAAAAAATTATTATATTATTTTATTATATTATTTTCTTTATTCTCTTTTTTCTTTTGATTCTTCATTGCAAGTTTTGTTTATTATTGGCAGTTACAGGTCAAGGTCTGATAGAATACACCATGATAATCACTTATTTTTGCTGATATTATATTTCATACAAATTATTACAATACAAAAGACCATAATTACATCAATCCAATTAGGGTGATTTACAAGACTTTGCCTAACAGATATCATTAATGGCTTTTATAGTGAAATACCAATTACAATCTGGGGCCTGTGTTGATATTGATATGTATTTGTGGCAGCCTTAGACATGTCATCCATAACTTAAATGTGAATTGGTTCTCAATTAAATTTGGCTCAGATTGGAATGGTATTTCAAAAAGAAAACTAGATAAGATGATGGTTTGTCATCCTATTTCAGTTATCCAAAAATTGATGTAGACCTCTTTATACAACACTGATGCTCTTTACATTAATCTTCCTCAAATATACTGTTTTATAACTATGTTATTCAACAATGTTGTTTCTGTGCTGTACCAAGATCCATTGCTTGTTGTTTGGTGAAACAACAAGCATTTACCTGAAACAGAATATTTAAAAAAGTTGGCATGTTTTTGATTTTATTATGGGTTTTCTTTTTCTATTATCAACAGTTGTCATCAGTTGATGGGTTTAGAAAATGACACTGCCTAAAATGATCATTACCTTCCTCATCCACCACCAGCCATTGGCGGGGGACTAGGTCCACCTAAACACAGAAATCATGGTTTAAAATTTTTTCATTTATTGGCACAGCACCGTTAATATTGGTACCCATACCACCCAATTTTATAAGTGCTGATAAATTAAGCGTAGTGTAGCTGGACTAAAGTCAGTTATTATTCAGCAAATACCAGATTGGTATCTAGTATAGCTGAATAATAACTATGACTTTAGACCCATTTACACTGGTTGTTACCAAGAAGTTAATAACTACCTCCTCCGCCGCCAATCCTACCCATTCTGCGTCCAGGTGGCCTGGGTGGTCTAAAATAATTGTCAGAAACATTAGTACAAGACTGACACCAAGTCAAAGGTTTGATCTGATAACGTCTTACCCTCCACCTGGTTTTGATCTATAGTCTGACGTCTGTGATACTCCTCTCCTGGTCATATCAGGCTATAAAGAATAAACAAACAAATTGCTTGCGTTTTGGATCTTCGTGTTTTATTTTAGGCATTCATTGAAAATACATTATTGTAGTACTTACTGAAAACATCGTTTGAAAGCTTTAACGTTTGAGGAAATATAAAATAAAATCAAGCAAACACCAATTAATATTTACGTTTATAAAACATTAAAAATATACAAAGTAATCATTTTGCTACGAAATTTACTCACAAGAGTACGACAAAATTTATTATCCCCCAGACCGCATCTTGTATGATCGTTAGCCGCCATATACTGCGGCTTTCTTGTACGTTTCCTAAACGTAGAATATGAGTTGAGAAAGCTTTCAAAAAGTTGTATTTAAAAAGATGAAAATTGTATTTTCATTTACCTCCCGACACGTACGGCATTTTGAAATGTTTTTGTTGTTCCCAGGACCTCTCTCCACAGACAAATAACTACTCAGAGACCACTGATTACGTCATCACCACAACTAAACCTGTATAGCACGTCCCACATTGAATCTATTGTTAGTTTTCTTTCTGAGGAGCAAATTTTTGAAGTGTCTATTCCTGCCTAGCGGCCTTTCGTATTCAACTCTAGCGAAATTAGGTGACGTTTTTATGCAAAATATACCCTGGGCTACGCTTCTATTGTATTCCAAAACGCATTAGAACAATAGTTAATCGCTTGCATGTGCGTCACTGAGCCATTACCACACATCTTTGATGAAGATGAACGTGCATTCAATTTGGAATTTCAACAAGAAGGAAAGGCAACATATGCCTTAGGTTTCGTCGCTTAAAATGCTTTCTTTGCATCATTTAAAAAAGGGTCTTTCGTTCCTCGTTCATACAGCAATCCTGGACGACTCTGTGGTAATTAACTACCCTTATTTCGCCTAATACTCGCGACAAGTAAGTGACTTTTAATTGATATTCTACTTGCTTACTTCTTGCGCTGGGAGCGGGCTGTGCGAAGGCCAGATCAGCTAGTTTCAAACGCTAGAAGAACAATAAAACATTGGAAATGATCCGACAATTGATAAAGAGAGATGCTAAGGTTAAATCTAGGTTATACCAATAGTTGGATAAGGATTAAAAACACTATCCGGAGAATAGCGCTTCCAGCCTTCGTTCAACTGTCTTGTAATAACCTCATCGCCCGTGGTTATTTTCACAGTTTATTTTTTTAATAAATTGCAACATAATTCGACAGAACAATATCATGTCATAGAGAAGAAGAGACACGTAGTTTCCGCGTAGTAAACCAGGCGCACAGGACGCAATTTTTCTCGGCTTTAAACAATATTTTCAGTTGAGATATAGTGTCGGTGATCATTGCATTTCGCTGTGAAATACTCAGTGATTGAACAATCGTTCTCTGAAAGCGAGGTTTAAACTTCTTAAAGTTATATGCCACTTCACAATTTATTTTGTTGGCAAATGCATTACTGTCACTGTCAGGAGGTTTTAAACTTCACCGATGTTTAGACCTGTGAGAAATACATATCAATATACAATCAAAATAACAATACGTGAGCGGTCGTAAGCCAACAAAGCATATTCGACTGGCGCTGCAGAGGGTGCAGGACCTTGATAATTGTTTGTTATTCATTACAACTTGACGTTTTTAAATGTCATTGACAGTTTTAAGAGTAATTGATGATCAGTAGTGGTATTGATATAAGCTGTTTTCCTTCCTGATTTACTCTCGAATGAGTGGTCTGTTTTCACCAAAACCCGGTTTGATTTCGCATGATACGAGCCGTGTAGTTTCGCGAACCAGTCTGACTAAAGTCTAACCTACACTGGCCAAGATATTCTGACATCCATCTGAGGTAGTGGTCCATAAAATGCTGAGTTTGATTCGAACAATTGCCACGCCCAACTCCTTAAAGTGCGTCTGTGAGACGCTTGATTTCGAACTCGAGATGGATGAAGTAGCTTATGACCTAATCTGAGTTTTCGTGAAAAAATTAGAATTGATTTTTTTGGGTTTACAAATAAACTTCAACAATTGTCAAAGGGATTGGTATAATTTAGTTTTAAGTACCAAGATTTTAGAGACCCCCAAGTCAAGTCTAGGTCATCATTGTAACGGGTTTCAAATTACGACCAGCAGGGTTCGACTGTTTGTCATCAGCTTATTATTCTGGAATATCTACCTAAATAAACGCACACGTATATCACAATATCTATTTCAAGAATCATTTGAGAAAGGAAAATTTTAATTTGTTAAAAAATGGCATTTCCTTCAAGGTCAGGGTAGCCCACATGACTTGACGCTAGACATGCAAATCATGTTGATAAAAGTTTTCTGACCACACGCGCAGTTCAAACCAGTTCTTTATGTATTTCCTTATCCTCTTAAATTCACATATTATTGGTTTAAAACTAATTCTTGTTCATTTAAAACGACAAACTGACAAATTTTATGTTATTTTATTTCCATCCAATATTACTTTTAAAAAGCCAATTAATATAGAACTGATGGCTAACTTTTAGTGACCTTCATGCAGACGCGCGTTATTTTAATTGGACAAGGACGCACAGCACTTCCGCACGCGCGCAAAATAGACCATTGTTAACATCCGAGTGATCTGTCATTAGCTAGCTGGCTGCGTTCGTGGTTGAAAGACTAGAATTGACAGCGTTGGTAAGCAATCCACTTGATCAGAAGTATACTGTATATTCACGCGTGCATTACATTGCGAAGTATACCTTCGATATTTGTGGTGTATTGTCTGGGAGTATAGTCTGCCGAGTCAATAAAGCGCCTCTTATTTCTATCTGTGATAAAGTACCAACAACAAATATTAAGAAAGAATTTGGAGGAATCAAGTTTAGCCGCTTCAGCGGCAGGCCGTATTATGGCAATGTCAAATCTTGGGATTGAGCTATCAGTCCTATGTCTAATACTGATATCAATATTGCATCTCTCCCATGGAGATCCATGCGGACTTGTGAACCTGAACGAGCGCAGTATAGTTCTTGTGGGTGAGGTAAAAGCTGAAATCCGCACGAACTATTCGCATGTACTGCTTATTCGCGTATTGGAAAACGTGTACGGTGAAACATTGGACAATGAAGTGAACGCATCTCAAGTAGATAAAGCGCGCTCTTGTGGGAATCCGCTTGAGATCGGTGATCAAAGAATTTTTGTAATTGAGACGCATCCTGGCAATAAGAAATACACGCTAGCCGCGTCTCTTCCGTTGGCTTTAAAACATCTTGCAGTGAATGCAAGAAGGGGTAGGTCTTGGTCAATATTTATACTTGATATTGTTTGTAAACAGTTGTATTTTGAAAGTCGTCAACTTTGAAACATGAGACCTGTTGTGGGAATGAGTATTTTTTGATAGATAATGTAGAATCGCCTAAAGTTACATTTAAATTAGTAATCTTAAATCAGCAAGAATGCCTCAGAATGAATACGAAATTTGCGCAACTATGTGTACAGCGATAGACAGTGAAGTCCTCTGATATATACTAGTTTATTGTTGAAGTATGTGTTGACAATACAACCTCGGGCCCTATTAGTTAATGCATGCTTTTGCCAAAAGAGCTACAATTCATCAGACTATCATTGAGATCTCTGCAGTGAGTTGAATGTCTATTTGCTTTGCGCCTTTCGACAATTTCGTGATAAGAGATGTTAACGGGAAATGGATGCCTGTTAGGAAGGAAAGATAAGGAGGCATTTAATCTTTCTTTGAACTTCTAGACGCACGCAGCGCAGACATGCAGAGCGAAATTGCGCACAAATTCGCACGCTATGTTGAATGCGTGCGGCCAAAGTAAATACAATTGTTTATTTTGGGAGAATTATATTTGAGACAGCTTAGTCCAAGATACATAACCTGTTATTGGATTACTTATACTACCTTCGAAATACTGCAAGAATCATGATTTAGCTAGAACATCAATGTTGAAAGCGAAAGTATATTTCCCCCCCCTCACATATGTTGAATTCCCACAGCTTTGAACCGTCAGACTTCCGGAGCGTTGCTGCTAAATTGTTTCTCATCACATCGGAGAACAATTCTTCTCCGTTTTTGATTTTTCTGCGCGTCAATAGTTGCGAAAATATACGAGTTTTAAACGATTCTGTGGTGCTTACAAGGGCGAATAGACTATTTGTTTAGCATGATGTCGCCAACTGCTGAGTATCGCAGTACGGTTCAGGGCGGCATAGTTGACACCTAACTCTTTGGAAGCATCCAGGTCTGTGATGTATCCAGTGGATGTATCTAATCAACGATCGAAGCAAATCGAATCAACATGATCAAACTTCTGGCCTTGGTATAGAACTGCTTTTATTACAACCAGGCTTCCTCAAAGCTCAATTCTTGCTTTTTAAATGTTTTTTCTTCGCCGTGAAATTTTTAGACGCCTTCGACTGCTTTTGATTTGGTCAACAAAATAACAATAGACGAATGAACGTCTAGGATCAGCCAGCGGGTGGGAGGTATAATCTGTGATGGTTAAAGATTTGTGATCATTTGACATTTATCTCAACGGAAACCACAGACTTGTCCAGTCTCAGTAGGGTAATCGTTATACCAGCTATGAAAAACAATTTTCTTATCTCGTCATCAAAGTCAACGCAAATTTACAATTAAGAAACTGCAATTACCAAGATATGGTAAACAACTGGCATGTATTTTGAGACCTATTATATACAAACATATGATGGGAAATGATTGCGCATCAATAAGAACCCTTCCCTATATGTTATTTTTCATCAAACAACACGAAATTCTAGAACTTAAATATTCGTAAATGTGAAGAATTTGATCTCGTGTGATTAAATAAATTTCTCAGTGGGAGAGTGTTACGTAATATGGTACTGCTCTGACATGCGACGTAGTTGTTAAACTAAATTAATTTTCACTCACGTTTTTTACGTTATTGTTTTAGCGTAAGGCTGTTTGTCACTAGTGCGTTTTTTGTATTCAGTTCTATTTATTTATCTCGACACACGAAAATTACAAAAGAGTTCAAATGCTATTATATGAGACAACAAAAGAAATTAATTTTAAAGCATCGACTATTTTAGATGATTTAGTTTCGATGTGATCAGGTTTTTCCAAAAATTAAAACAAGAGATTTCGTGCGTTTACAGATGTATGAAAAACAGATCAGTAGAATTGAGCCCACCATATCCTGGATTAGAAATTTGCGCACGGAAATTGCGCGTATTAATGCAAAAAGCGCATGCTTAAGTTTATAATGCGCAACACACGTGAAATGCCTTATGGCATTTATGGCGTTTTATCGAGCTGTAGAACTATGTCATTTTCAGTTGAAAACACGCATTGTGACGTTCGTTCTCTTATTGTATAATAGCCTCGGTTTTTAATAGAAGATCTTAATTCCAATCTCAGGTTATTTAAAGCATTTTGCGCGATATTTTCCCACCTATTCGTATCAGATAACATCTTTAAAACTATTTTTTAAAGCGTGGAATGCAGAGATCGTTGTGTAAATGTCAAAGAGATGCAGACGGGGCAATTAATGTTTACCACACCAGTTTGTTTTCTTGAAATGCGTTGATTATCAAATTCTCGAAGTTCTAAATCTATTACGTATGAAAATGCGGCTTAATTTAACTTTTAACTTGAAGAAAAGTTTCCCGTTACAGCCAATAAAATAAAAACAAGTACATATGACCTTGGCTCGCTTTTTTAATTCTGGGCATCTATTTTAAGAGAGATAGGAAAACATGAATTGTCTAATCATATTTGTGGTTAGGCTCGGGACATTGATACGTTCGTATACTTGTCATCACAATCGCCTTCGTCGTTATTTGTTAAAACATGTTTTTTATGTGTTTCACATTATTATTATTAAATAACTGCACAAGACCAAAGAAAAGAGTGATTTAAAGAATCGTATTTTGCCTGGACTAAAAGTCGCTCGCTCTTGTCATTCCCATCATTCCAAATATGCGTGCCCGCTTGACTCCACTCAGAATAACAAATACGTATACACTTATAATAATCTAAATCCTCTATCATTACGTCACGAGTAAGGAAGCGAGGCGAATTCACAAGGGCATGGTTTCCAGGCCAAGTTCACCTGAGCTCAAAAACACCATAAGAATCATATCCGTCATTTCTGGCTCCCTTGAGTTTTTCCAGAAGGTTAAAAAAAAATTAAAAACATCATAAATTATATATAATTATTCTGTCCATCTTAATCGCACGTTTGTTCAAATAACACAACACGTTTTATATATAACCGCAATTTGTTGCATGACAGTGCCGTTTTCAACGAATTAAACCGACCATCGTATATCTTTTAGAAAAACTTGAAAGTCGTGAGGAACTTGAAACGTACTTTGCAGCAGACGATGAATCTGTTTGTAACACTGATTTCAAGTGCCACAATGGGGGATACTGTATTGTTATTCCTACTGGAAAAGCAATATGTCGTTGTCCTATTGTTTGTACCAAGGAATATGATCCAGTTTGTGGCTCAGACGGCAGGACTTTTCCAAATCCTTGCGTCGTGAAGTACGAATCTTGTTTGAAACAAAAGAACATCACTATTGTTCACTATGGTCATTGCGGTAAGGAATCTACTAATCAAGGTTTAGGTTTTATGATTAATCCTAATCATCGGACATTTAGAATATGGCTT
Organism: Dendronephthya gigantea; assembly: GCF_004324835.1. NCBI lineage: Eukaryota > Metazoa > Cnidaria > Anthozoa > Malacalcyonacea > Nephtheidae > Dendronephthya > Dendronephthya gigantea. The sequence continues at coordinate 6,161 of NW_021163899.1, read as the reverse complement.
AATCTTAATCTTAGGATTAGGTTTAATCCTTTATGTCTAATGCCAATATTTATGCATGGTATACAAATTTTTCAATTCAGTTTAAGGATAGAAATATTATTGTTGCAATTCTCGATGTACAATCTAGGAGTCTCAAGTTGTAAGGACGTCCTCACGGAAGAACTAGGTAAAGATGACGGGGAATACGCTCTTCAACTTAACCCAAATTGCCAGCTTCCCGTTCGTGTGTACTGCCATGGCATGAACACATCACAACCCAAGGAATACCTTACCCTCCCTCGTGGGACGAAAAATAACTACGCCATCGTCTATGACAGAAGATTACCAGCCTCTCCTGTGAACATGAGATATCGCTGTGATGGAACTCCTGGTGAACACGTATACTCGCGAGCTGGTGTGACACGGTTTAACAAAGTACGCCTGGATATTACGAAGATGTCCGTGATAACAGATGACTACACCTTCGCTACAGTACAATCTGGGAGATCCATCGAATTCGGTGAAGCTGGAGATTGCTTTTCTGCAAATCCGGGACGGTGTAGAAAGGGGAGTTTTAAGATCGATCTTTCTGATACTGGACTTCGTGTCGATAGTCAGGTGGCATGGAGAGCAAATGGGTTTCCACTTGGTATACGAATGCAAGATTTCTATAGATCAAGTACTGGCCATGTTATTTCGGCAAAATGTGGAGGATGGTGTGGTCATTGTGGACCTGAAGGTGATCTCCAGTTAACGCAAGATGAGTGTCTAAGACAGGAAGGTAAAAACGAAATGAGAGTGATTCTAGCTGGCTTCAGACAACTAATACCGATTATATTTATTTTCAGATCCTTGCAAAGCAACTCGTTGTCCTTATTATTCAATCTGTTTACCACATCCTGGCTCTGAGCTGGGATACAAGTGTGTTTGTCCAAGCGCTTGTTCTCAAGCGATTTCGCAAGTTTGCGGGAGTGATGGTCGAACCTATGATAATGAATGCTTGATGCAACAAACAGCTTGCTCTAGTAAAACTATGATCACACTGGTTAAGCTCGGAACTTGTGGTATGTCCTTGGAAATAAAACAAGATTTGCTGCCTTTCTTAACAAAGGAGATATTGACCAGTGTTCGACTGATTTTTCTGTTCTGATATATTTTATTTAGTCAGTGGTCATTCTGTTGACATGGTTTATTTGACGGATTTCAGTGGAGAACAAAGACAAGCAATGCTGACAAAAACATACACTTTCTTTCAAAACTTATTGAACTTTTTTGACTTTTCCTCGTCCCGAAGTCGACTGGGGTTGTGAAGTACAGCTCCAGCCATTCCTGGGTAAGAATGTTTACCAATGGTCAAGATCTCGCAAGCTTACGATCTTTTATTCAAAATACACCAAACAATCCATATCGCAAGCCGTTGGAAACAATCTTATCAGAGTTACACGGAAATTTTACGACAATGCTAAGCAACGGGTATCCACGCTCAGCCATACCAAAAGTATTGATCGTTGCCAGCGATGGACGATCAATCGTGGATCGCCAACAGTTTGAACAAGCAGCAAAAGCCTTAAAAGATCTTGGGGTGATGATTGTGATATTTGGTGTTGGGGGTAGAAGTTATTTTGATAAGATGAGTCCGGCTGCTTCAAGTGATAGGTACAGATTCTGGGCAAGGTACGAAATACAAGTCCCATTGGAGACAGCAAATGTTGCAAACGCTATTATCTTAGGTGAGTGTAATTCAATAATTACTTAGATATTGTATCAAGCATGTATTTCGTCTGTGGCTGAACAAACTGAGAAGTGAGAACCTTTTTGCCATGTAATAATTTGTCGCCATTTATAGGTTTACAGAGCTGTCAATGGATGAGATGTCAGTATCACAGTTATTGTATTCAACATCGTATTGGGCGAGCCGAGTGTGTTTGTCCACTGGCAGGTGACCACGTCGATCCTGTGTGTGGAAGCAATGGTAAAACATACATCAATAATGAAGTTCTTATTCAAGACTCGTGTCGTAGAAAGACGTTTATTACGTCACAACGAGGAGCTTGTGTTGTAGGTAAGAATATATTAGTTTTCCGGAGGAACTTCGTGCAAACATCATCCAGTCTAACCATGAATTGCGCGCAATTCTATCATAACCAGCACACAATTTTAACACGACCTTATCCCCACCTTCGCCCTTTGTCGTGCGTAACGTAAATCAACCCAAAGCTCGCTGGAATTTGCTTGTGTTTTAATTTACTTTATTGCTCAAAAAGAATTACATTTCTTCTTTTTTTAGGCGCTTGCAGAAGTTTCACTTGCAACCACTATTCATTCTGTGAACTAAACAGCGTACGTGTTCCGAAATGCGTGTGCCCGACCTCGTGCAGTTCACGACTAGAGCTTGTCTGCGGCAGTAATGGACAAGTTTATGAGAATGAATGCGCGTTACGAAGATGGTCATGTCAGAATCAGCTTTACGTCACCGTCGCTTATACAGGACCTTGTAAGTAATGTCCTAGTTTGATATTTTGTTTCGCGTGTCACAAAATGAATTTCTTCCACTTTTTGTTGTTGAATCTTTACAGGTAAATCGGGTCCAATCGACGTTGTTTTTGCTATTGACGGCTCCAGTAAAACAGATCCAAGTCGTTTCGTACAAATGAAGAACTTCCTAAGAAGCATCGTCTCTTATTTGCCTTTATCAAGATCGGAAGTCAATGTCGGCGTCGTGGAATACAGCGATAAACAGTACGAAGAGATTAAACTAAATGAATACTACAACATGGAGTCTCTACGCGAGGCAATACGATTAATAAAACCTAGCGAAGGTGCCACCTCAAGAATAGGAGAAGTCATCAAATTCGTGCGAGAACAGATTTTCCTTCGAGATGAATCAAGTCGTAGCGGTGTTAGGAAAGTTTTAGTCATTTTGACAGACGGTAATGAGTATACTGAAGACAACCCACAATCTGAAGCAGATTTGATAATGAAATCTGGCGTGAGAGTACTTGGTGTAGCTGTTGGTAACCAACCAAATTTAAAGAGTTTCAGTAGAGTTATTAGTCCAACTGAAAATCTCTATGCAGTCAATCAAGCTGGTAGTTTGGGTCGGCTCGTTCCCTCTGTTGCAAGAGATATTTTGAGAATTACCAAAGGTGAATGTCATGATCACGAAGCATTATATATTTTACTCAGCTGCATGTATACCTCACGTATGATAATCGGTCGCAACCAAGTCGACTCTAATTTTACTGAATTTCGTTTCAGCTGCGTCGGGTTCTCTTCTGGATATTGCGTTTATTGTTGATGGTTCCGGTGACAGCAGTCCTCAATTTGAAGACATCAAATACCTCGTGAAAACATTTGTGTCTACACTGGACGTCGGCAGTGACAAAGATCATGTTGGTATTGTTGAATACGGAAATACAGCAAGAATAGTTCTACCTTTTGATTGGCTGAATAATGTCCAGTCAATCAATCAGTTTATTGACGGTATCCGATATAGCGGTGGCTCGCCGAGACTCGACCGAGCTCTTGCAAAGACCAGAGAATTATTCAAGATTGAGAGAGGGTATCGTCCTGGAGTAAGTAAGGTTGCAGTGTTGGTGGCGAATAGCCAGTTTGATGGCCAAGACACTGCTTTACAGCAGGCAGTGCAGGAACTAAGAAGAGATGGTATAAGGTTGTATGTTATTGGTTCCAACAAGCCAGATGAGAATCGCTTACAAACACTAGCTCCCAGAAATGATATCAGAAGGATTACGAGGTTCCTGGATGCAGGGGATACAGTAAAGGAGGTTGTAAAGTACATAGCAGATCAGGACAAAGGTGTGAGATTGAAGATATTTTAGTAAAGGAATCATCTTAGCTTATTTTCTTCTATATTCTTAATAACGTTGTTATCTTTTAGCCAACACTCCTGTTTACGATATCGTCTTCGCTCTGGGTGCAACTGGCCAGTCTCGATCCACCATATTTGATCTGCAGAAAAGCTTCGTAGAAAATGTTATTAACTTCCCTTCAAATGCTGACCGCAATTACGGTCTCATCCTGTATGGTCCCTCTAGCAGCATTATAAGACGCCTTGAACAACCGAAAGATGATCAAGCATTTCTACAAACAATGAACAGGCTTACATTGCCAAACTCTGAAATTACGGACATGATGTCTGTTCTAAATTTGGCTCCAGACCTCTTTCGATCCAGGTCTTCTGATTCCAACAAGATCTTGGTGTTGTTCACGAACAGTCCGTTGCCACAGGACGTCAGTGCCTTAGCAACAGCAGCACGCGGCTTAAATCGTCGTAATATTAAAGTGGTGGTGGTCAATATCGGGTTGCGAACCGATCATTCAAACTGGTTACCAGATCCTACCTTTGTTATCAATGCAAATCCGAGAAATTCCGATCAAAGAAGTACAACTCATAGAATTGGAAGTATCGTTTACAGAGGTAATAAAATTATTTGACACGGTAAGGTAAAGCACGCATTCCTATTTATATTCTTCATTTGAACCTGCCATTTCATCTTTTAATTATTCAGCGCCATGTTATGCGTCCACGTGTCGTTATTTTGCTACATGTATCCCTCATCCTGATAGTTCAATTACCTGCGAATGCCCGACATCTTGCCCGCACATACCTGACGTTGGACAGGTCTGTGGTAGCAATGGACGGACGTACGAAAATCACTGCGCTTTAAGAATCGATGTTTGCCGCAAACAGATTGATGTAACCGTGAAGAATACTGGACGTTGTGGTAAGGGCATGCGCTGTGAAAAGATTTAGACAGAATAGCACAACCTGGAAATGATATTAATATTTTCGCGTTGACATCATCGTCTCTCTGGATCATTCATCTTGCCAGAGTAATATATACTATCCAAAACGTCTCCGTAGAATAATCCGTCTTACATTTAAGAACAAATCATTTCAATTCCCATTTGAATTCATTCCATACAGACCGATAATTCGGCAAGATCGTTCATAGTACTTTACAATGTTTCTTTCTTACCGCTTTCTGTTTATTTTGTATATAGTGATTCAAACTCCAGTGGACATTGGTTTTCTTCTCGATGGCTCTGGTAGTGTGGGCAAACAAGGTTTCCGTCGCGTCTTAAACTTCGTCAACCAAGTCGTGTCGGCCTTCAACATTTCTCGTGATACTGCCCAAGTTGGCGTAACTGAATTCAGCAATAGTCCTGTCATTCAAATCCAACTAAACGATTTTCAGAACTCCAAGTTGCTTCAAGACAGAATTACCAACATCGAGGACTCTGGTGGACGGACAAGAACTGATACCGCCCTGAGGATTATGTCTCAGGAATTCTTCAGCCATGACAAAGGATCCCGAGCAGGGGTACCAAAGGTCCTTGTTGTTGTAACTGACGGAAAGTCGACAGGAAGTGAGCCGCTCTCTGAGGCTGTTAAAGGATTGCGTCGAAAGGGTGTGATTGTATATTCAGTCGGTATAGGAAAGCACATTAACATGGAAGAACTGAAGGATATCAGTAGAACGGAAGAAGATGTTTTTAGGTCGAAAGATTTTGACTCGACTGGCTTGCTTGCTCCTGTATTGGTTGAAAAGATTGCCAGTGATCTTACAGGTGGGTTAATAGTTCCTTGCTTTTCGCTTGTATACATCAGTTGTCTCTGAAACATTATTTCTTTTTGTACAGATCTTTCAACATCTAACATGGACGTAATATTCGCCATGGGAGCTTACGGATCTACAGCAAACATTGCGTTCAACCAAGAAAAAGCTATCATGAGCGCCATAGTTGATAAGCAAGGTTCTTCAAAAGTGAAATATGGTCTCATACAGTATGGTATCGACTCAGCTGAAACACTGAAACGTTTATCACAGTTCACGAGTAATTTGGACTTCAAAAGATTTGTTGCGGCTAGTGAACTCAAAACTCGTGGTAGGGCATTAATATCGGCTATGGATAAAGCTAGTGAGGAGTTCTTATTAAGCAGTGCAAGACGGAAGGTTCTGGTCGTGTTGCGATAGTTGGTCAGAAATGTGTTTGATTTTCATACTGTGTCACCAACTAATTTCCTTTCATACCGTGGTGTCATCGAAAAATCGTGTATTAACGCGCAATTAGAACAATCTATAGGCGGAGTATAGATTGTTCTAATTGCGCGTTCATTGTGTGGATGTCATTTGGGCCGAACGTAGCATTGGATA
>NW_021163898.1:0-19436 GCF_004324835.1 Dendronephthya gigantea | reverse complement strand
GCCTTTTATCAACCTCGTACCCAGGGTCTTTTCTCTGTTCTCACGTTGCGGGTGTTTTTGTTCCCCCCAAGAGTGAGCACAGAGAAAAGACCCTGGGCCTGGGTACGTGGTTGGTCTTTTTTAAGTATTAGAATCTTTGGATAAAGAAATGTTCTACGCTTGGAATTCTACAGTTATTGGTTCAGCAAGTCGTAGACATAGTTTATACGTCGCATTTTGGTCGTGTCAAAACCAATGAAAACACCTGAAATGAGTTGATATATCCACGTGTATAGTGTAAGACACGGCATTTCAACACGCAATTTTCTCATATCAATTATCATTTCTACGTTTTTGCGCACAACGACACAATCATCGCAGTCGCCTGCATAAGCGTCATGTAATCGTATCGAAAGGGATCTCTAAAATAGTTATATGAATATTCCAACACACTGGTCTAGCCTCATCATTATTATCTGTTGTTTTTTGAATTAAGGTTGTGTCAATCTTTTTATGACTCTGTCTTCGACTACATTTAATTATTACGCGCGCAGACTACTTTATACTGACTGAACTAATATATTCATCAACATGGAAATACATTCATCTTTTACTTAACTTTTGCACGAAATTATAAAACTAATAACACGTACTCATGCAATTACCAAAAAAGTAAAAAAATCAATGCCAGCAATCCTAGCCAATTCGATGCCAGCAATCCTAGCGAGCACGAAAACCCACGAACGACCCTGGGTACGAGGTTGTCGGCTTTTGTCGCCTGCATATCGCACATCGCCACATCGGTATGGCTCGCTAGTTAACGCTTTTTTCTAGGCAAACGTTGATTGAAATATTTTCTTTTTTCTGCAATCATGGTTTTGTTTTCGAAAAATTGAATCAAATTCAAGAAATCGTGAGCAAAGGAAATTAAAAAGGAACTATTTTCGTTATAATGAAATTTTACATGACTCATGCAGATGTGTTCTTCATGCAGCTTGAGTTTCAAAATGTCTTCTTTTGATAATAATTTTGGTTTCGAAACTGGTATCGGATCTCAAACTATCGAAACTGGTAGTTTAGTTGATATCGTTAAAAAATATAAAAAAATATGTGCATTAAAAATATTGTTTTTGCATTTTCGCTTATCCGATAAAAAAACACGGATGGCGACGACTTCCCAGGACTTGCCCAAGTGCTTGGTTTATAATAGTACTACCTATCGCGCTACAATGTATTTTTTTGATATACTATACGGAAAAGTGTATGCATTACCGCCGAAAATAAAATAGAATTAAAGACAGACTATGAAAACGCCGTACTGTCTGAGGAAGAGTCGAGAAAAATGTGCGATGACCAAGATGCGATGACTCAGTATTCTCCTTTTATTCAGAAAATATTACCTATACGGCAAGCACTAATTAATTTTATATATTAGATTGCGTGTCGCTTAGTGAAAACGTTCGTTTTTCGCCCCAAACACGTTTTTATATTCTTTAGTGGAAGGAAACCAGTGAAAAAAAATCTGTAAAAAATTGCATATAGCACGAAGGCTTACCTCTTCATCGCACAGGATGTCGATGTTTTTTTCTCTGACACCATTTGAAATAAGAGCATGAAGCAAATTTTGTTCCATTTCCCCCCAAAAAGTATAACTTTTTGAAAACTTTTAAAACGTGTGAAGACCTTGCAGAACTGCAGAAGGATCAGAGAGAAAATGATGCACAAACAACTTCAAAAAACCTGTTAAACCACTTTTGACGTCAGAGATTTCTACCCAACAGCCCCCCCCCCAAGAAAGGCAATCTTCTCTGGATTTTTAGATAATATTGCTCTGAACGATAATTTTGAAATTATATTGTGCTTAAGGCTGAACGTATAAATTATAGCACAAACAGATCCTGTAATTCTGCAAGTTTACTTCAAATTACATGAGAGAAAATGTTCTACCATAATCATCCCACCCACCCACAGGTCCGTCGATCAATGTCAAGTTCACAATAAATATGCAAGTTCAAGTTCATGCGTTTTCTTAATATAGCTCAGTGGTACATACGCAGTAACGCAGATCCAACTCCAAGTCTTCCACACACTTCTTAAACAAACGCACAACATGTATCGTTGTAACTTGTGCGTTCACTTTACGTCAGGTAGTCTTCGACTATTGATGTCCCATCTGGGCCGTGTCCACAAAGATGAGAGAGGTTTCCATGTTCTATGCGGGATAGATGGGTGTCCAAGGACATACAAAAACTTCTTCTCGTTCAGAAACCATATCCTTCGCAAACATTCCGCCGTCCTGAATACAGAAGCGGTTCCACAAGTTGGCCCTTTACCAGCCAGGCAACAATTTGAGAATGAAGATAACGGAGACCATGAACGCGATAATGACGACGCCCATGAGTTTGATTTTGAACGAGAAGTCGAAGAGGTCCGCAAATCAAACGTATTGTCGTTATTAAGGATAAAAGACGAAGGCAAAGTCCCTCAAACTGTCGTAGATTCAATTACGCGTACGACTACACAGATCGTTGACAGCAGTGTAGAAATTCTTCAGTCTGGTTTGAGGCAATGTCTTGATAATGCCGGTTTACAATGGATAACATTCCCGGGTTAAAAGAATTGCTTGAGACGAAGACAACACCATACGAAAACCATTTGAAGGATGCAATAATGAGGCGTCTCAGTTATCATACTGCAAAGATAATTTTGGAATGGTGGTAAGCACGTTTAAATTGATCAAAGTGTTTGTACTAATTGAACAAACAGTTTGTAGAATTATTACAATGTACTATTAATATGTATTCTTGTAAGTTTGCATGTATGGGGACTTAAATAATTCAATTAACTTGTATAGGTAAACCCCATAAGTAATATAAAATACTGCAAAGATTTCGTCCTGGTAACCCAAATAATATTGCACTGATGAAGGCACAGGTTAACGGACCTAAAGCTCTGCTGCATTTAAAACCATTTAAATCCATTTCAAAGAAACTACCGAACCTAAAGGGCACTTCTTCCTAATGCTTTCAAATGAATACATGTATTAAATGCAAGGTAACCAGGTAAATAACATACAGTATTGCACTTGCAGTACCACATGACATGAATTACATAACAAGTTACAGTACCTGAAGTAGAACAGGATATGTCTATATAGTCCATTATGTCCCCAAATTACAATGGTTCACAAGACCTGAAAAGAATAGCATGTAAATTTACCAATAAATTAAAAAACAATCATTATAGTTAAATTTAAGATGCTTTAAGTTTCTTTCCTACAATTTAGGAGCCAGAAAAAGTTGTTATGGGTAAATTCCATAAAAAGATCAGGAAGGGAAGCAGATTGGTAGATATTGAAAAAGAAGACAAAGCATACTATGTGCCTCTCATCAAAAGTATTCAACAACTTTTGAATAATGAAGCTGTTGTTGAGGAGGTAAAAATATTTGAGGAGATCTTATCTGATACCATAATACTATATAATCATAGTTTTATTACATTAATAGATTGATAACCCTCATGCTCGTCAGGATGGTTTGCTTGGTGATTTTTGTGATGGAGAAGAATTTAAATCCCATCCACTCTTCAGTACAGATATGTATGCATTACAACTGCTATTGTTCTTTGATGAACTGCAAGTCTGTAATCCTCTAGGATCACGAGCAAATACCCACAAAATAGGTGAGCAGGGGAATTATTTTGATGTGCATTCAGTATTATAGAATTTTCTTTAGATTAAAAATATAAAAGACCACTGTACCAGAAACAAAAATACTGATATTAAATAAAAATGTTTGTTAATTACCTTGATTATAGGCAACATATACTACACTTTGGGGAACATATCACCAGATAAGAGGTCAAGTTTAAATGCCATTCAGCTTCTTGCAATTGTCAACAGCAAACATATCAAGAAATATGGAATTGAATGCATTCTTGATCGTATTATGGAAGATATTATTCAACTTGAACAGGTATGGACCAGATCATCTAAAGAAAGAAAAGTGAATGTACTGAATCATCACTTAAAATTTAATTATAATTCAGTAATTAAAATTTATTAATTTCTTAATTTCTTGTTTTGGTTACTGTTTTGGATTAAAGATTTGAATTTCATCAATCCTGTAGGATGAAGGTGTTGTATTTACAATAAATGGCCAACAAAGATCATTTCGAGGAAGCATTGGATATATATCGGGGGATAATTTGGGTTCCCAGCTACTAGGTGGATTCAAAGAGGGCTCCCAAGCTTATCGTAAATGCAGGGAGTGCATGGGGATTGACGAACAAATACAAACAAAGGTGTGGAAATCCTAAAATTCAATACAGTGAATTGCTCATTATGGGCAAAAAAAATGTAGCACTTTTCATAGACACAGTTAATTTGTTGAAGTATAACATTAATTTATACTTTATAGTGATACAATAGTGATACAATATGTGATACAATATTTATGGTGATACAACAGCACCTGATAATTTGTATACAAATTGCATTTTTTGCATATTAATTCAACAAAGTTGCAAGGTAAAATCGCTCTGACATTAACAGATATAGAAACAGCTAGGTATAGATATTATGCATAATTATGGTAATATTGTATCACCATGTTAATACGTTACATTATTTGACCTTTTTATGTAGTTCCTTGAAAGCGAGTTTGAACTACGAACAAAAGATGGATATGAAATCCATTGCAGACATCTGATGCAATCCGAACACTTCAGTGTAATGTATGGGTTAAATCGAAGATCGGTACTAGGTAAATCAAGGTACTATCATGTCATTGGAGGACTACCAGCTGATGCCATGCATGATGTCCTGGAAGGCACACTCCAATACCACACCAAGGAAATGTTAAAGCATTTCATTCTGGAAGAAAAAACATTCTCCTTAGATGAGCTGAATAAGAGGATCGCTTCATTTGATTATGGGTATGTATTTAATAGTACTTTTGAGTATGTTTAACAGCTAGAATACCTTAGAATACTTAGTTAGAAATCAGTCTTTATTGTGCATTTTGATAATAAGATAATTGAAATATATCAGTGATAAATTTCATCATAAAAGTTAGCACAAAATTTACGCTTCGAATTTCAAAATAATATTAAAGTTAAAGACGGAAGGTTTAAAAAGTAAAGATTTCTAGTACTTATTGAGTTACATACAGGTGATCCTCAAAATAGTTTGAAGTAACAATTGCCAAAAATGTCACACGTGCTTTCACTGCTTTGTTACATTCACTGATTTATATTTCAACTGGTTCGCAAAAAACGGTCAAAAATGCACTCACTGAAGCCTAAACTCTATTTAACTAACGTTATTCGAATACTGTAAGTCATACCATTTGCTTTTGTGCCGTCTCTGGAGTCAAATATAGCAATTTCAATATAAAATTTGAGAATATGGTTCCTTGCAATAATTGATGACAACACGCTAAGGCGCGATCACGTGCTTAACGAGTATATTGGAAAACCAATAGCAAAACCAATAGTCCAATATTCTTTAGCCTGAAAGCATGCATTTCATGTGGATTACAGATCAGGGATGATCCTATTTCTAAGAATGCTATTTTATAAATTGCATACACAGTTATTACTTATACCTTCTTGATAGTAACGTCTCAACATATTAGAGGTGTGGCGCAGGGATTCTTCGGCTTCATTTTGATGTAAATACGCTATATTGCGAAAGAATATATTTACATGCATAGGTCGCATAGTAATACCAAATGCATGTAATTGATGCGATTCGGTCGATTTCCCATGTCCAGCGATCTGTCTCAAAGCATTATACCTTTTTAGAATATCATGATTAAAGCAAGTTTAGTTCTTTGAATTAATGCCACCAACATGCACTGATCCCGTTCTTGATACCTTAGGGGGGGGGGCACCGAAGAGAAATAGGGTTGGCAACTAAAACTTTTTGCCCCTAAAAGGGTGTGTAAAATTAAAATTGCTGTCAGATGAATCAGGGTAACAGGGTTGTCGCTATTTTGTACATCGATCTTTCTGATGCACCAAACCCAAATCTGTGCACAAATTAGTTTTTTAAGTATGAAATAATCTTTGGATAACTACTCAAAATTGATTCGTAACTAATGGTTAATAATAGATATCTATGTCTCTTATGGGAAAATACAATGAAGCTATAGAGCCATATAGAGCCATAAAAAACAGTGTTAAAATATTGGATTTAATGGAGTTCAGTAAAAAAGATTTTCCCCTTGTAATTTCATTTGCCCCCCCTGAGGTAAAAATAATGAACGGTCCCTTACCATGCCACAAGTATTAACTATCCTTAAAAAACATACATCGATATTCCAGGTACCACAATGACTCAAACAAACCGGCACCAATCTTGAGGCAGAAACTCTTGTCCAATGACAATAGCCTTAAGCAACATGGTAAGACGTAATTGTTGATCGAATTGTTAACCGAATATATCAAGAATATGAATTTTTTTTAGAAATTATTTAACTGCATGCATGCATGTCATCCTAATTTTGGTTTATTATTATGTCACAGCTAATGAGATGTGGTGCCTGGGCTTATTCCTTCCTCTTTTAATTGGAGAGTTTATGACAGAAGATGACGACCATTGGAATGCCTATTGTGTATTGCTGGAAATAGTGCGCATTATATTCTCCCCGCTGATAAGCAAAGAGCAAATGCCTTATCTCCAAGTCCTGATCCAAAATCATCATGAAAATTTCCGGCTACTATATCCACATGCGTCTATCATACCCAAGATGCACTACATGATCCATATGCCGAGGATTATGTTAAAGTAAGCTTATTTGCTTTATGAGGTTTCAACGTATTATTATACCCCTTCACTAATTACCCGATTACTGATTACAGATTGGGACCGCTCATCAGGATTTGGTGCATGAGGTATGAGGCAAAACACTCGTACTTCAAACGCTTGGCCATTTCATGTGGTAACTTCATCAATCTGCCGTATTCTCTGACAAAACGGCACCAGGAAGGGCTATGTTACCGCATTAACATGTCGGAAGGGGGCCACTCTACTTTTCTTCAAAAAGGAATTGATATTGGTCCAGGTACACGTTCATGATTTATTACACTAATTACATACGGCTATCAATTATGTATAACGTGACAGTTTTATGGTTTATTATGAAGCCCATAAGAACGGTTTATGTCATTAGTTTAAAAATCCCTCGACATTTCGTGACAAAGCCGTTCGTCATGAGAGGCCCAATGAAGGTCCGGCGAACCCACACTATTTGGATAATGCGCACTTATGATGTATACACTCATTTACAGTATTCCTTATTTAAATATTTTTAGGCACAGAAACGTATGCTGGAAATTTAGGCTACTATGATTTGCTTTGTGAGTCATATGAGTTTTGTGATGTGATTCCACAAACCTCTGTTTTTGAGTAAGTTAAAAATTTACGATTTTACATGCCGAACATACAAAAGAACAACTATTCAACAACTAATTCAATAGACCTTTCCCCCCTTTTAGCGTTCAAGCGCGAAATGCCTTTGCGCGGTAGTTGATTATTTGAGTCGTGAATTGGCCATATTCAGGAGCGATTTTGTTTAACAAAGAAGCAATAAGAAGCAGAGCGATAACGCAACTCAAAGTTAATTGATAATTAACTACCGTCACGCATAGCGCGCTTGAAAGCTAAATGGGAAAAGGTCTATTGCAACCTCAGTAAGCAATCCCTAGCCTTACATACATATACTGTATAAAGGCTAGATTCCACTCAGGATAATGATCCGTGGATTGGAACGGACATGCAGGAAAGTTTTTCTTTGTCTCAGTTGTGAGCTCTGGGTTGGAACTAATGACTTTAACACAAAGAAAAACTTTTCTGTCCGTTCCCATCCACGGATCATTATCCTGAGTGGAATCTAGCCTTAAGTATATGCATGGATGACAGATTTTTATCATTTTCCTCTTTTCTAATCCAAGAGCGAAGTGGGTTGTTATTGGAGGTACGAAGTACAAATGTAATGCAGCAGTACATATTGGATATGATGAGCATGACTGCCCATTATTTTGGAGAATTCACAAGATTTGTATAGTTGAGAAGAACTTGATGGGCATTCAGTTTGTTGTCGAGCCAATGGAGACCAACATATTCAACAGCCATTTCCAGTGTTACGAGGTTAGTCTTCCATCAGCCGATGATATGAAGATATTCAAGCAATCTGAGTTCAGCTGCTATATTCCGAAGCAAATATGTCGTCCATATGGAAGACGAGGTGGTACAAGGTACATCTGTACACGATATGATCTTGGCACCAATAGTTAGAGTCACATTACCATACTCCAGTTGTACACTGCAAAATACAAGTTTACAATGATTCAATACATGTTACTATGCAGTACGTAAATTAGCTTGTAGGTACACCACGTAAGTATTTAATACTTCGAAACTTTCGGTCTGTTATCCAGGGGCCGGTTGTTCAAAGCTAGGTTAAATTTTAATCGCTGTTTTTGTTCATATGGTTCTGCACCGCTGTTTGTTTCAAGAATTTACAAAATAAGGCTTCTATTGATCAACAAAATGTTTGTGAAAGAAATGTTCAACTTCATAAACGAGCGACTAAAAAATGATGTTAAAATTTGAGTTAAAGTGCAAATGTGCAATGATCAATGTAATTAGCCTTTCTTACGATGACGAATAGGTCGCCATTTTGGGGGCACATTTTTCAAAACCGTGAACGTGAGACCTCGTAACGGCGACTGTTGTAGGCTAAATTGTAGGCTAAATTTATTATTCAAATGGGGTCTGTTGATTTAAAGTAAATGCCTTCCATGCATGTTAAATATTAATTTTAAACCCATTTCAGAAACTGAAAGTACCCCAAAAACGTCATCATGAGAAAGGCCAATTCCACTGACGAAGGCCTGGGTTTTAGGACCGAAAGCTTTGCAGCTTTAGATACCTATGTGGTGTACCACTATTTACTTATTGCTTTCACCATGCAAACATACAAGAATATAGTGGAATTTTTTATTGTCTGGGCGCTTTCACGCGGAACTAAAGAAAAACAAAGAAGTGGAAAAAGGACAATGTGCACATTTTATAGAAATTGAAATGTGCAACATAATATGGTACTGTACTCCACATGCAGTTTTGCAACGTAGCTAACTTCTTCTGCCTATTAAGTGTAAAATGTACTTTAAACTGCTACTATAATTTTATTCGCTTGTACACTACAGTTTTAACTTAGTTTTTGTTGTAATATGTAATTGGCTGGTAAGAAAAGACATAAACACATATTTGCCTAATTGAAAATATACACGCCCCCACCCTAACATCTTTAAGCATGTGTCGTAGTATAATATTTGTCTTATCTATATTTGTTTATAGATAATAAACCAATATGTTTGGTCTAGACCAAACAATCATACATAGAACTTAATATCATGTAACAACATATATCCATACAAACAGTAACATTGTTGTTAAATGATTAAATTAGGTTTCATTGTATTAAGTAATGATGTATAGTTATATGTATAGTTATATAAATATATATATATATATATATATATATATATATATATATATATATATATATATATATATATATATATATATTGATCTATATAAATAAAGCTGCAAAGCTTTATTCGGTCCTAAAACCCAGGCCTTCGTTTTCTGAAGTGGGTTTAAAGTTAATATTGAACATATGAAAGCCATTTTTTTAAATCAACAGACCAGTTATATTAAGTAGAGTCTAAATTACATTTCTACTTTCAGTGTTCTGATGCAAATTGTATTTGTGTGTGTGTATTGGATTATTGAACTAAAAAACTTTGAGGGTTCTCACTATATCTCACAAAATTTCTATGAGTTGTCAGTTTTGCCTTAATTAACAGACATTTGATCAAGTGAATTAATAGCAAGCAACATCTGCATTGATAAATACCTACAGTTCCACATTGAACTCATTAAAATTATTAGTGACTTATCAAACTTTGAAATCACTGAGCAAAAAGCCAGATTTTCATTGTAATAGTTCCAGAGACTTGAATTAAGAAGCAAAACCAGTTAAATGATCTGCCTAAAATTTTGTTTCCCTTACTTATCTTATTATCATTTGTAATATTGTGAATTGTATTTTTGAAAAGGCAGAACAGTAAAAAGCTCTAAATTGATATTAATTGTCTAAAAGGATCACCTTTTCATAGCCCACTTTTAAATAACTCTAACATCATTTGTTTCTTTTAACGTACACCAATGTTATTCACGGACGAAACATACAGTATAAACTAGGCTACTCATTATAAACTTGTCTATTATTTACATAAATATGCATGATGATAAGAGCATAAAACTAAATTTATTTTTAAGATATTAAAAGTTGTAAAGTTCAATGCGACTGGAATGTCCGAATGAAACGCTGCCTATTTTATAAATAACACTTTTATAATTCAAAAACTCAATAGATCATAGTCAGCCCCGTCATTGTTCCTTATTATATTATGGGGGAATGGCTCTGATACAGCTGAACAGAACAGCTTTAACCAGTTAACCTGAACTTAAATGCCGTGAGAAGAAACTTTACACATCGTGATTAATAAGAAACATATAAGGTAACATATAAGGTTTAAAAGTCAAATAATATTAGTGGCACAAACATTCGTAACTTTACTTGCCTTCTCCGTGTTTTTCACTCCAGAATTAAATCATTCATGTTTATAATAACAAAAAATTACAATAAATTATTAACCCGCTCCTCTTGCGCACGCCATTTTGAATTTTATTTAACTCCAAAAAGAGAGTTGAATTTCTTAACCACAAAAGGAGTTAATTCTGCATATTTCGAAGAGAGTTATTTTAACTCCGAAATAATAGTCAAAATTTTAACTACCCCCAAAAAAGGATAATAGGTGAGTCAAAATAACTCATAAAAGAGAGTTAGATTGCTTAACTCCCCCAAAAGGAGTTAATTCTGCATAGTTAATAAGTTCTAAAAATTATTAACTCCTCAAAGAGAGTTATTCTTACTCCAAACCTAGAGTTAAATTTTTAACTCCACCAAAAAAGGATAATAGGGGAGTTAAAATAACTCCCTGAAAATAACAGTGCAGTAGCCTAGCTTTAGCCGCGGTCAAGCTTGTCGCGGAATGTCGCCTATACACAGTACTGTCAGTAGCAAGTCACTAGCAACTAAGGGCATCATTACCTTAAGAATATTTTAAAATTTGACAATAATCTATTTTGTCGATTGCCTGCTGCAATGTCGCTATTTCTGCCGCCATATTAGTTACATATTTTGTGACCATACGATCACATATGCATGTGTTATGATTTTTAACCAGTATAACAAGTCGCTAATTAATACTTGTGATCTAACTAAATTATTGGTGGTCACTATATTCATTCCCCCCATATATTCGACCATCTACATAGTTAACTGTGTAAAAATGCCTAAGCTAACTGCATGAGCCTAACAATAGTGACCTAAAGAAATAGAACGCATAAATTAGTGGGATAATTTTCGAAATCTTCATTTCAAACGACCGCGGCAATCCGCAATCCTAAAGGTCCGAAAATCCGCCCTGCAAAGCAACTTAATACTCAACCCCGGCAGCAAGACAAAAGTGCACATTATTTTTACTAAAGCATATAGCAATAGCACACGGCCCATAAAGAAACCGAGTTTTTAAATCACAAAGAGTGCAAATAATTTTTTTCTGCAAAGCTTATAGCAATGCTGCCGCCCATATAGAAACGACAATGCCAAATGCATGCACAGGGGAGTTTATACTCACCATTTTAAGAAACACCCGATCCTTAACATCTTCGAGACATCTACTTGTGACACAATTTGTGCCGCCTGCTTACAATAAAATTAACTAATCAAGATTTCCCCAGACAGATGATTAAGGCATGCATCAAAGCATCAATCCATTTTGTCTTGCGAAAACTTTTTATATCATATAATTAGGTATATATTTCAAGGTAGCATCTACCCACATATTTTTTGACAAATGTCAGAAAAGTTTGCAAACAATTGTTGTTTCAATGTGAGTAAATGCATCCTATTAAATTGTAACCACCAAGCTAACAACTACTCTAACCTCAGCTAAGCCATTTTAAAGGTCTGGCAACCTTTCATGTCATGTTTATTCGGAATGATTGGATGATCGTGGCCCAACTCGATTCCACCGGCCATGGCAAGTAATCTAAAGGATTATATTGCAGTGCGCATTTATATCCGACTCCATTTTACTCGCGTTAGCATATATACATAAAATGCAATTGAGAACGTCTTGTTATATACAATTGCATGATCATCTATATGAAATCTTACTTCGAATGCGTGTCATATTTCGATATATGCATGGATCAATAGAGAGCTACAGTTTAGCCAGGCAAACACACTCAAGGAAAAAAAACTTTAAATCGAGCCAACCGTAATACGAATTCTGTTGATGATTTCATCGATAAGCCTGATTTCAATGCTGGGAGGGAAATAATTGCAAGCGCGCCTAATAAAGTATGCCCAGTCATGACTTGCTTATATAATAGCTAATGTTTCGTATAGTCTCATACCTTTATATGCAGGGGTAAAACGCCTTGACTTCTCCATATAGATGTTAATATCCAGCAAATATTTGGTTTAGTCTTCGCGAAATTACTGGTAAAGGTCTTTACCCGCGCGCTCATATACGCATAAACAGTTGATAGGCGCCATTTCAAATTTGTTCATTTTGCCGCTCTAGCTGGCAGGCTTCAAGGTGCAATGACCATGCATAATTGCAATTTAATATCCGGAATGTAATTTCCTAATAAAGGAGCCCAAATTAAAAATTAGTGAATATTTTCTTGTTGCCCAAGCAGCTGATATGTTGTCCAAGCAAGATAAATTCTAATGTTCGTTTTCTGATGAAGTATGGCGAAATATATATAAGCGAAATATCCGAAAGGTCAAACTTAAATGTTTGTACACGTTAGCTTGGCAACTTGCCCTTGGGCTTGGGCCAGTTGTGCGCAAGGCTGCACGCACTTGGTTAAAACATAGCGCTAAACTCAATCTCACAAAACACGGAATTTGTAGACGGCGTCTTTGATGGTTTATGGTAGTTTAATATCAACAAAACTTAAATGGTATAATATAAATCATAATTTCTGTTTTGTTATATTTTTCACACGGGCCACAGCTCTAATTATGTTGACCAGATGATATTTTGTGCATTATCAAAGCCTATAGGCTAAATTTCCCGGAGCAATATTATGATGTTCATTGTACGACACTCTTGTTTTTTTATTGTAATAAACAATGTCACACAATGAACATCATTGATATAGCTTCATTACTTTCATACAGTCTCTACGATTTGTACGATTTGAGACTTTTCCGCGTTCCACGTTTCCGATTCGAGGAGCTAGTCGAGAGAAATCAAATCACAACCAAAATATAGCTACATGCATGGGGAGTGAATTGTGCTGAAATGTGCATATATATCAACATATATGAAGTAATTTTTTTGTGAATTAAGAGTCTAAATAAACATTTACAATGCATGAGTTATATT
Organism: Dendronephthya gigantea; assembly: GCF_004324835.1. Taxonomy (NCBI): domain Eukaryota; kingdom Metazoa; phylum Cnidaria; class Anthozoa; order Malacalcyonacea; family Nephtheidae; genus Dendronephthya; species Dendronephthya gigantea. Next base: position 5,915 of record NW_021163898.1, on the reverse strand, counting down.
TATGCCATAAGTTATATTTATGCCAATTGATACCTTTCAACATGCCAGCAACAATCGAGCCACATGGCTTAGATCTGGTGAGACAAATATACCCTTTTAAGGAAATAAGACAATTTCGCAAGCGGGGCACTGCTCCATGCAGTTTTAGACTAGATGCACGCGTCATATTTAAATTGCTTGGATATTCATGCAGTGGCATAACGAACAGAGGATGGGGTCTTGAGATATACTTGGTACTGCCGGGTCCCTTAATTCGCTGTTTGTCATTGATCACGTTTTGCTCATATACTATGATGTTTCGTTATCTATTCTGGCCCCCAATAACTGGGGAACCTTATTTTAGTTCTCGTCCTAACCCTACCGAACGCGCGTTAGGTCACTGTATTTATGTCTTCAAATATTAGCTAGGGTATTCAATTGTTGTATATAATTTGCATGTCAGACTGCATTAAAGACAACGAGCTGAAATGCTGAACCGCATTCTCGTCCTAGGATGCGGTCCTTTATTTTGAATACATTTTAATCAGTAGCTGCTTCGGACGGAGGCCCTGCTATCAGATTATCAGATGTAAAATAAATTAGCTTAAATTTATCGCACTTTGTAAATAAATTTACAAATGCGATAATATGTAACACGCAAAATCCCTCAATTTACTGATTTTAAAATCTGGTTTTGTCTGTTTACATACATTACAGACTTCCGACAATTATGCAACTTAATTAGCACCTTGCCAAGGCATATTATGGCTCGTAATGCTGTAATATATGGCTTGCGACGTTGTTTGTGCGCGCGGTGAACTTTGGCTTTATGGAAGCTACAGAAGTATATTAAAACACAAATTCTAACCATTCAGTGCATTACCGAAGCACAAAAACGATAAAATTTTAAAAGAAAGCTTATAACGTGAAATTTGTTGCTAATGAAATAAGAGCACGCTAAGCATAAACCAGAACATGAAGCGCAAAAAAGCATTCGATTAGGCTAAAATGATATAACCCTACTATTTCCTTTACAAGCCTTCTACTAAGGAACTGAATACATTTCTGGGAGTATTTCTGTGTAACACATTCTGCGCTTCTTCTCTAAAGTTGTAACATTGCAAATGTTTAATCGAATGTTGAACCAAATCCAATGCGATTGAACGAAATTCCGGCAACGTTTCAACGAACGGTAAATCAAACCGTTGAACGCTTTTGGACCAATTTTCGAACGATTTTTCCTAAGCGTTCGAACGGGCAATTTCGAACGATGAACGATCTCGAAAATCGTTTCAACGAACGCTTGAAGCGTTTGAACGGCAAACGAACGGATAACGAACGATATTTTTGAACGAACGAAATAGCGTAAACGTATGTTTTCCCGTGGAAGGTCACATATGTTAATGTAGTCTTTACATATGTGATGTCAACAGTTATTTAACACAAATGTTCGCCTATACTCGCGCGATTCTTTGACGTTCATATGGTAACCGTATTTTTGTTTCGCATAGGTGGCTTGTTTGAGTAAAAACGAGCTAGTACACTGGCTAGTACACTGTTGGCTTGTTCTCCCTGGATTTCCTGTTTTACTTGCTCTCATAGATATTTAATGGAATATTTTCCATAATCGCGGGTTAGGACGCGCAGTCAGCAATCGGGCCATCGGGCCTAATAGTGCCATATAAGGCCACATAGGGCCCAAACGGGCCTATGAGCATATGCTCAAAAATGTTCATGAAAAGATGCTCATCTGCTCAATGAGATATTTCAGGCCCAAGCTCCTCAAAGGGAGGAAAAAGGGGGTATGGCGAATGCAAAAATATATGCATTTTTAGAGGGAAATATATATTGGTGTTATGGACAACGCGATGCTTGGAGCATAAATTAAGACACGGATTAACGCTTGTAACAATATAATATAAGTAGAACAATTTTAAAAATATTTTAAACATATTGTCCGGGCACTACACTGTTTTCTTGTTTAGATCGTTTGAGTTTGTCTTCCTAAAGCAAGAGTTTGCGTTGACAAGCCCGGACTTTTCCGGGGCTAATACGGGGCTAATAAAATACCTGACCCACGAAAAAATGAGCCAATTATTATTAGGAATTTGTTGAGCAATCATCTTAATATGCGTCGCACGCGTAGGAACTGTCCTGTATTTGGCTGTGGTAGTATAAATTTAGCAAGGTTAGCAAATCATCTGGACCAAGTACACGGTATGAGCACAGAGGAACACTGCGCACTGCGCAAAAGGTGAAGTCCGCCTTGTTTTTTGCTTCAAAAAGATGGCGGCAAAGTTACCGAAAAATGACGAACCAGTCCTCCAGGAGTTATAATATAGCTCAGTGTTTTGCACCCAAAGTTCTTACTGCAGATATATGTGGGAACATCTAAGGTCAACAAGTCCCACAGTTAGTTGAAGTAGAGTAGTACATGAACTGAAATACGTCTCCAATATTACTCCTATAGCTTCGACGATGTCCGGAATGCACTATCACTGTAACCTATGCATTAACTTTACATGTCAAACTCTTCGCTCGTTGATCAATCATCTCGGTCGGGTTCACAAGAGTGATCGGGATTTCCATGCGCTATGTGGCATTAATGAATGTCCACGTACGTACACGAACTATTTCTCTCTGCGAAACCATTTTGTCAACAAGCATAGTCAAGTACTTCAAGCAGAGGAAGTTGTTGAACGAGATCCACGTGCCAAAAACGAGGGAGATGAACTTGACGTTTATAATGGTAAAAACGATGACGATGATTTTTTCGTCTTTGTCTGCGAGGTCAAAGAGGAAAGCAAGGTACCCCAAACGATTATCAATTCGATGGTGCAACATACCACCCAGTATGTCGAGAACAGCGTCGATGCACTTCAGTCTGGTCTCTAGCAATGTTTATCGAATGCGGGTTTGTTTACCAAAATACGCATAAGTTTGTTTACCAAAAGTTGTTCAATACAGTCTGTATATATATATATATATATATATATTATATATATATATTATATATTATATATTAATATATATATTATATATATATAATAAATATATAATATATAATATAATTATATATATAATATCTATATATATGTATATATATATATAATATATATATATATATATATATATATATATATATATATATATATATATACACCCGTTTGCAAAAACGTTGGCCGCAGATAGATATATAGATAGATACCTGAAATCTAATTAGAATTGCATATGTTGTGTAATATGATTGAAATCCCATGCAAATGTAATCATATGCAATTCTAATTAGACTTCGAATATCTATCTATCTATCTATCTGCGGCAAACGTTTTTGCAAATGGGTGTATATATATATATATATATATATATATATATATATATATATATATATATATATATATATATATATATATATATATATATATATATATATATATATATATATATATATATATATATATATATATATATATATAGTTGTTTCAACTCTAAGGGTAGTTTCGACTGGGGTCAAAACGACTCTACAATAGAGTCTTGTTACTCTACCAAAAGGTAATGTTACTCTTCGAAGGAGTCAATTTGACTCTAATTGCAAAGAGTAACCGAACTACGAAAATTACCGTTTCGTCTAATTTATAATTATGCAAACGTTGTTTTGTTGATATACTGGTTGCGCCCAATCACACTGATCAGTGATCACACACGGCAATAATTTTCAATTTCACTGAGGCAAACAGTTATACAGTATTTATATAATCATGCACATGCACAGCGAAATCGAGAATTCTTACCTAGAATAATGTTCTTGAGAAATTCTTATTTTAAGCAAAATTTTGCTCAAAATAAGTAAAAGGGGATAAATTATTCTTATCAAGAATGAATTTTACTTGAATAAGTAAACTTTTTTTAAGCAAGAATAACCGTTTCTTAAAACAAGTAAATGTTCTAGCTTGTATTCTAACTAAGAATTTTGGTATTCTTAAAGCAAGGAAGGCGTCTTTGTGGATTCTTGGCAAGAAACATTGTTAACTTAAAACCGGCAATCAAAAACGCTTGTTGCCAATTCACTTGCCAAGAATACTAATTTCAAACAACCAATTTATTTCAAACAACCAAGAATATTTTTACATTCTTACTAAGTAACATTTAATAACCGAGCAAAGATTCGCAAGTTTCGTTTCATATGCAGACGAAATGAAGGTTTTAATGCGTATTTAAGCATTCTGAATGGACGTAGTTCGTTTCTTATGAAAATATATATTTTAAACTTCGCTAACTGCCAACTGGTGGAAAGAACTGTGGATTATTGTGGATTACTGTGGATAGGATTTACTGGACATTATGTCGCAAAATTTCCTGCAGAAGATTGCGCAGATTGTTTTAAAAGTGGCTGGGAATCTCAGTCTTCTAAGAGGTAAGGATTTAAAATTATACGCGCAAACAGACGAAAGCTATTTTTGAATTTGCCGCGTAAACAGTAAACGTATTTATAAACAATAAACAGATATATTCACAGTTTTAATACTCATCATTCCCGATAAATGAACGACGTTTATATAAATATATTATAACGTGGTTATACTATAGGCACTATGCCATAAAAAGTGTACGTGATATTGACGTTAGCTATAAAACCATGGTCAAATTTTAGCTGAAACATTTGTACTCAATCTTAGGATCATGATATACTGAATCTTGGTTACTGGATATACATAAGTTTTGATTAAGAATTAGGATGAAATAACTGTTTTATTGCCTTTTAAATTTTTTTATATGCATTCTTAGATGGTGGATTAACAAGTGGTGATGTTTATGTCTAAACCTGTAATGAAAGAGGTCTCATTGGAAAGTAATATCTGTGGTAAGTAATGCATTATAAGGAATTGTGCAATGCTGTTAGATTATTCACCTAAGCATATGGCTTAGTTTTTAATGTATAATATAATATACCGGTAATTATATACTTATTGACCAATTGATTATAAACTTATTTATCATGTAATAGATAAAAGGAAAAATCATTGACAGCTTACCAGATGACTACCCTTTATGCCTAATTTTATATCTGTCAGAGCATGCAAAACTGTGCATAGCATCCCCAATCATATATTTCACACATATTATGCACTGCTTAGTTTCTTTAACATTTGTTATCTTAACTCTGATTTCTCAAGTATGCTTGCTTTTTTGTTTTATTAGGAACATGGATTGAGGTAGTGAGCAAGAAATTCAGTGGAAAATTTGCTATACCAATGGTTAATTGGACCCACAGTGTTTCAGCACTTGATTTTCAAAGAAAAAAATACTCCAGGTGATCTTATAAATATTTTCATGTTTGGCATGATATACAAAATTTAAGAACAGCTGGTCAATAATCAAAGGGAAACATTGCTCAGGAATGAATGACTTTAGCTTATGTGTAATAATTGAAGACATGCAGTGAGTTTGCATAGATGTGTTTGTCTTCTTCCATGAATATTTTTATTCAACTACTTCTGGGTTCATACAAGGGCTTAATTTCATTATCTGAGCTCTATCGGATACTTTCCTAAACTTGCCAATTGGCAATTTTTAATTAAGTCCTTGAAAGACTTGTTTATTTGAGCAAGGTATTGCACAAACCTAGCAGTACTTTGAAAAAACTATTTCTGTCAGATGTAAATGTATGGCATTTATATATTTAGTATGGCCACTAAATAAGTAGTTTTAATATTTTGAACTAAAATAATGTATAAGAGTAAGTATCTGTGATGTTTCAAAGCCAGCTAATAAACTTAATTACTAGAAATGTTTTCTTTTGTCAAAAAATTTTGTACTTATTATAAGTAAAATTATTCTTGTTTTAAGTAGTTTTTTTCTTATTTGTAACATTCTAGGTAAGAATTGTGTGAGTAGGTTCCTTAATATACAATAATAATTTTGCTTATTTCAAGCAA
>NW_021163897.1:15000-19464 GCF_004324835.1 Dendronephthya gigantea | reverse complement strand
AGTTACTTTGCATGTTTTAAAATAGAAGGATAAACTCCATTTTCAATTGATATATTTAAAATATCAGAGAAAGGTTTACTTATAACGTTACGTGAACATTTTAAAATTTTTGTACGGCACGAGTATAATCCATAAGCTTTCTTGTTTGGTATAGAAAGTATTTCTGATTCTATTTCTGACGGCGTAATTGGTGTGCAGAAGAAAGACTGTTTAATTTGAATATTTTCATGTAATCAGAAAATGACATTCGGATTGTGTCGTATCTGTTCCTAATTTATGCCCTATTGACGCGAAATATTTGTTTAAAAAATTTGGCAGTACTGATGGATCTCGAATAATTTGACCAGTTTTAGTATCTTTTAAACCAGATATTTTACAAGCTTTTCTCTTTTTCCTGTTAATTAGATCATTAATACCATCCCAAATATTTTTCATGTTGTTTAGATTAATTTCGAAAAATTCATAAAATATTTCTTTTTACTTACTCGAATAAGAGTTGATATTCTGTTGCGATAATATCTATATTTCTCATACTCTCCTTGAGTGAGTAATTTATTTTTTTCTTTAATTGATCTTTTTATACCTGCGGTAATCCACGGTTTCGAAAAGTTCTTCATATCACGTTTTGTAACATTTCTACAAGGTACGTGTTTATTCACTAATTTGTTTAATTTGTTGTAAAATGATGAAAATAATTTGTCAACGCTTCTATGGTGCTTTTCAATAACAATATCCCACCTGATTTGTCTCACCTCATTTATGAATTCATTTTCTGAAAATCGCGAAAAATCCCGCATTTTCCGGTTTCTCAGCAGTTTTGGTATATCTTTAATTGACTGAATAACACAAAATTGTGAAAAATGATCGCTAATATTGGATATGATATTGCCACTATGAATTTTCTGATGGAATGTATTTACTAGTATATTGTCAGAGTAGCAGAATTATTATGTATTCTAGTTGATTTATCAATTGATGGTAACAACGAATAACTTGACAAGAAAGAAGAAAATTTTCAGCATAGCTACAACTATTTGATTTCAGAAGATCCACATTGAAATCCCCCATGATGCACAGAGATTTGTCTGTTGAAGTAAATTTTTCAAGCATTTGATCAAGATATGTCATAAAACAATTAGGATTATTGTGTTGGCGATAAATAACTCCGCAGATTATGTTTTTCTTATCATTGTTGATTATTTCGATCCATAAGGCCTGAAATGCATCATTTGAGCATTTCTCTAGCACTCTGTACTCTAACATATTATCAATGTACATACCGACACCTCCAGAAGCTAGTGGTGTTGGAACGTACTCAAATTCATAACCTGGAATCTCTGTTTTGAAATTAAGTTGGGTTGAATGTGTAATTTTTGTTTCGGTAACACCAATAACATTGAAATGATAATTAAGTTCATCTAGTAATTGAACTTGTAAATTTTCTAGATTGCGTTTTATGCTTCTGATATTATTATGGAGAAAAGACACACTAGAAGTTATATTAGATTTCGTCCAAGAGTTACTTAGCTGTTTAAAGGTGTTTGTAGAATGATAGAAAGTACGGATTTGGTGTTTTGAAAGAAATTGATCGGGATCTATGTCACTAAAATTAGTTTGGTTTAAATTATATAGTTCCATATCATGTAGGCTAGAGAGTGCATTCAAATTCTTCATTGTTGTACGAATACCAGATGGAGTATAATTGTTTAGCTCTATATAATTTGTGCCATAAAATGGCAGTTCCCTTAGGAACAATTTACGCTCGTTAATATCAGTCATTTTTAAGCAACAGTCAGTTGTAGTTTAAAATTAAGTTACAATAGTCAATAGATAAAAAAAAGATTACTCATCTGTGCGATCATTTCTGTTCTGCATAAAGCGTTCAAATTCAGCCATATTATTCAGCTTTATCACTTGAGATTGCTCATTTTCACGAAGGAAGATGGTTGATGATTTAGACCAGCAGTACTTGTAGTTGTTGTCGGCTTGGAAGCGTTTTGCTTTGTATAGAAGTTGTTGTAGTTTAGGAGTTAGATGGTCATAAATAGCTATGTTTTGTACTTTTGTTCGGCGGTCGAAGCCCAAGTCGGCGGCTGTTAGCTTTCTGGTTTCTTTCTTTCTCGACATCACAGCGGCTTTCGCTAGACGTCTTGTAAACTTGCATATAATGGGATTAGGTCTGTCTGATTGTCGTCGACTAGGAATCCTGTGAGCAATGTCTATGTCCTGCAAAGTAACGTTAATTGCCCCGATGCTGGAGAACAATTGGATACAAATATCTGCCGTATCTGCAGAGGTTTCATTTTCCCGAGTTTGTGGAATACTGAAGATCTTTACATTATAGTTATAACTATATCGTTCAATTGAATCTATATGATCGGATACGCTGTCGACCTTCAAAGATATCTCGGTTAATCTTGTATTTAAATGCTTGATCTCCTTCTCTGTTGAAGACTTAGATAACTTTAGATCGTCATATTCATCGCTTAGGTATTGGAGACTTTTCGCTTGCTCTGATGTACTCGTCTGTGATGGCGGACTTTGTTCTTCAAACCTCGCCTTCAGTGTTAGCATATCCGCCATAACGGATTGTAGTTGTTCTTTCAAGGCTTCGTTTTCTTTTCTCAATGCTTTAATAGAATCTGTCATATTAGTTTAATATCAACTTTTCAACAATAAATGGTTCTGCAATATATAAACTTAAGACTAACTTTCAGACGTCTGTTCAGCACGGAGGTCCGAAGGTGTATAGACAAAGACGTCACCGTCGTAAAGGGGTTGATGTCTCCAACAATAGAATTACAGAACTGGTTTTGGTGAACGAAATCCGATTAACCCGTCGAATAAATTTTTTTAGCGACTCAAGCCTATAGTCAAAATCAGTTTGCACCTCCATTCCAGTCTCGTATGATCTTTCCCAGTACAAGTCAGACAAGTTATTATGGCAATCCAGCATATTATTATAGACAACATTTACCGACCGTCAATGCATATACCAATCTGTTTTCATGTAATTGGGAAAAATGGGCTACCTCCCCAGCTCCGTTTACTGCTGTCAATCCACAAGATACGCGATTGTTAGATTCTCATCACAAATATACCACTTGTCTCTGGGTCTTGCGAACAAAATCCAACACAACTGAGGTACTGCAACAATACCACAATGGACAATACGACTGAAGGTCTATCATTGTTGTCTTCAACTGTCAAGTTCGCGAAGAGTGACACGTAAGGCTAGTGTAGACTTTGTAGTGTTATTTTCTTTGTCATTTTGTGATTTCTTTGGACGTATCTGGTTGTGTTTTGCGTTACTAATAATGACGTGCTATGACAGCTACGTTGTGTTTTGTGTTACGAACTAGAGTATTTATAAACTATAATGTACAATATTTATAAACTGAACAGCGTTACATTAAGCAAGAATATTTGTGCAAAATGTATATTTATTATTGAAACATCAGTGACAGTGTTGCGACTTACAAGTACCCACAAAATTTAAAAATCTGTCTCGATAGACCTGCAGTTATCATTTCCAATGCATCGGATATGCACATATCTGTGTAGTTTTCTGTGTATTTTGGATATCTTCGTAAAATAACTTTCATGATGTTGAAGCAATACTCGCATGTGTTGTAACAGGGGTGATAGGGAGGTTGAAAAATGAGTTCAACATTTCTATCTTGTAGAACAGCTCCTAGATTTTCTTCAACCTGGTTAGCGTGATGAGAGCCGCAGTTATCCATCACAACGACATTGTCTTGTTTGATGATCGGATTCCCAAAGATATCTTCTTGTTCAAAAACCTCGTCAAAAAAATTTTGTAACTCTAAACCTTTGATGCCCCTTGAATGATGTTATAATGTGATACACCGTTTACGCTGTGGAGTAAGTTTACGGTGTAAGACGCATATATTACCTGGCAATACAAGAAACCTGCCACTTTATACTATATTTCTTTATACTTAAAGAAAGTAACCTGCCATTAAACACACCTGTCCTAAATGAGTAAAAAACCAATATATTTACATACCTCATCTAATATAGCTGGATCATTTAACATTTGTTCCAAGCTCTTTGAAAATGGTATCTCAATGACTTCTTCTGGTTTAGAAATCATCTTTCGTTTAACACCATTTCTTTGGTGCCAGTGTGTTACTCCCAAAACTCTACGCACTGGTTCCTAATAAAGGGAGGGGAACATGAGCTTTTAACCCATTATGCGGCGTGGTCTCTTTCAAAAAGGGATAACCCCATAAACAATTTTCTACCCAAATTTAAATGTTGGGGAAAGTGGTTTCTTGAATGATTTGGGGGTGCTCGCCCCCGTTGCCTTCTGTTAGCTGTGCTCCTGCCCTGAACTATTTTAAAAATATTGAAGTTACAATAACTTACAACTACTCTAAATAATTCTTTGAAAACGGAGTCTTGTGATTTTGTTTCCATTTCAAGAAAAGGATTGGTAAT
>NW_021163897.1:0-10000 GCF_004324835.1 Dendronephthya gigantea | reverse complement strand
TAAATGGAATTTAATGAATTCCCTACACTATGAGGGATATATAAAGTACGCAAATACTGGAGGCTGAATAGCGGAGTGAAGGTAGCTATTCTCTAACACATAACATAATTATTAATCATTACCCTATTAAGTTGTATTACATGATGTTCAAAAGTTCAAGAAATGTACAGACATAATGTTAATGTATACTTATAAAATGTGACAGCACATTGTCATAATTATATGGAAGGCATGTCACTTGAAATTAGCATATTTCCCGTCCCTATCGCAGCGTTTTACTTTATTTATAAGCTGTATTTGGCTGTACTTTTCTGTAAGTCCTGATTCTTTGCAGACCTTGTCATTGATAATGCATTTCCAATCACCCATATAGCGTTATCGCTATATAGCGAGATTGCCTTTACGTTCGAGGTCTATTGTCGCCTGTAAAAGTGCTACTGTCTCTCTTTTGTCAAAAAACATATTTCCTTTTTTAGCCTTTTTTTGGACTAAACCGCCTTGCCACAGTACGAAATAATTGAGAAACTAATTAGGTTAAGCATTCATTGGTTGCGTAAAATACGAGAGAATTGAGCTTTTGGAATTCAGAGAAGCAAATTATTTTCCTATCATACAAATCACACACTCGATACTTACATGCCAGTTGCCTTCGCACACTTCGGAAAGGTTTCTTCCAAGGCCGTTAATAGAACGATAAATGGGGGGGGTGTTTACTCATATATTCAGTTCCGCCCAACGGATCCAGTGTGAGCTTTTGCACTTACAAAAGAAATCCGTTGGTCAGAACTGAATATATGAATAAACACCCCCCAATTATCGTTCTAGTTACGGCCCTGGTTTCTTCGGCGATATTTTCGCACGTTTAAGAGGCCTCCATTGTTGTTGCATCAAACGTTTTTCTCAGACAGAGATTGAAGTATAATAAAATAAAAAAGGGATAACAATAACCACATATTGGCCAAACGTCATTCAATCAGATTCGAGTTAAAGAATTAAACCTACTATACATTTAAATATTTGATTCGTCATTCTCCCTATATATGGTTGCTGCAAAACATGTCATACTGTCCTTTCCATAGGAATAAATAAAAGCAAATTCAGTTTTATCAACTCCGTTTCATCCAGGTAAGTGTAAGTTGGTGCTACCCTTGGATAGGGTGATGCGTCGTTATCTAGAAAAAACAAATCCATGACTACGTTAAAATTTTCACTGGACTAGAATAGATGCTCTTCAATAATAAAACTAAACCAATCCTTGCAAGGTCTACTAAGGCAGTGGAGAATAAATTTTGCTCATTTCTGAAATATAAATGTTCATTTCTGAAACATAAAATGTTTTAACATGGTTTCTGAAATGGTTTAGAACCATATCTTCATCAATCATCAATGTTTTTGAAAACTTTTTGCTGCAATTTCACTTGTCTCTTTCGATCTTTTTCGGAAAACGCATGCACGTGCGGCATGGCTCAGCCCGGTTATTCTGGACAAATACTTGTATAGCTATCTTTCTCATTTTTTCTCTTGAGAAGCCTATTTGAATATATTTAACTATACTATTATTATCACTATACCATCCTCTATTATTGCTGCAGACCAATGGAATGAATAACTAAAGTCCGGTGCAGTTTATACCCGAGAAAAAAATAAGCGGACACAAATTTTGCCGTTATATTTCATTAACCAGAATAACTGACATAAAAATAAATTTAAAATCAGTAAAATGCTTGAATAACTTATTGCTTACCTTTTCCACAATATCATGCATCTTAGCAATACGGCTTTTAACAAAATCCAACTTGCTCGGCGGAAAAATATATCTGTAATGTGTTCGACACAACATTTCGCATATAATATAAGTACAGTCACCAATGAAATTTCATTCTCATATCTTAACTTGTTTTAGTCCTTTTTACATGCAGTATTATTTAGCTACCGGACACAACACCATGCAGCAATTGCCTTGCAAATCTACTGTGTGTCTCGTGCCACTTTCAAACTATATATCATTCAGTCTAGTTTTTATCTTTGTACTCTTTTTAGTTTTGGGGTTTCAATAAATCCAGTTTATAATTGTTTAAATAAATCCAGAATAATTGTTTTGGTGTTTTCTTAAGGAAGTTTGTTGTTGTTCCTTAAAATAATTGAATATAAAATCACGCAAAATAATTGAATATAAAATTACGCAAAATAACTGCTTCTAAATTGCATGCTGGAAATTATTTTGGTTTAATGATTTGCTAAGAAAAGATCCATCTTTAGTTCTGATTTCAATATGCTAATGAAAAAAAGCTGACTTTGTAAGCTTTTTTGCATTATATATTTTGTTTGAAATTTGAAAATGCGTGCTAAATAGCATGTAATTTTGTGTTGCGTTATGTGTGTTTTTATTGCGCGTTAATTAATTTAAATGGTTTGACTCAACAGATTGTTTCATAATATGCGTTAATAGGGTCATGACTTTTAAGTGGTTTTAATTACAATTTAAATACTATAGTATGTTCAGTACTGGCCGTGGAACATCGTTAGATGGGGGGCTACTGTACTGTTAATATTTTCAAGTTCAGGTTTATTTGTTTCTTTTCAAATTGTTTTTTTACGGTCTGCTAACATGAATTTTAGCACACACACGCACATTTAACGATCACCCTCGGCCATTGATGTTTGTATGTTGATTGACAATCAATCTTTTACTGATATGCCTTAAAACAATGGCTATATAGCGCATTCTATAGTAGCCTAGTGCTACCGTGATTCAGGAATGCCGCTTTTACTGAAATGGTAACTAAATAGAAACTCTAATATATATATTTCACTGTAAAGTAACTTGTTAAATTTGTAAACACCAAATAGTCCTCTCTCTCAACTGTCATCACTCTCAAATTTAAAGGGCGTAATGCAAATGCGATTGATCTTAATCCCTATAATGTAAGCATGCAAATACTTCATTCAGAAATTCCGTAGTTACTTGTGTATGTCTAAACTATAAGACGAAATAGACAATCTTAGCGCTTCACATAAACTTATTGCAAAGTTGTCTCTATTCGACCCTTAGGGCAGAGTCTAAAAAGATATAGACATGGTTTGTCTTAATATTAAATATAGGATAATGTTAAATCCGGATACTATAAAAATCAGCAGTGGTAAAAAATCTGCAGGGGCCGGTTGTATCAAGCCCGTTTAGCTTAAACGGTGCATGGTTAAGCTCAAAATAGAAAGCAAGTCTATTGCTAACCTTAATACAAAGATATTGTTTTCAACTACATATTCAGTGCATAATATTCAAGTTGATTCATTCAAGAGAGTTATTTTGACTTATCCGCCGTTTAACGGCCTTGATACAACCGGCCGCAGATCGGCAAAACGTAGAGCGGTTCTGTAACATAGGGAAGCAGCTAGTTTCATCTGAACCGAAAATGCAACAGCTAATCGACTTCTAAACACGTCTATGGGGAGAGAATTTTAAATAATCCGCAAACAGATAAATGCATCCGTATAGAGCACCGGGGCCGATTGTATGAAGCCCGTTTAACTTAAAGTTAAACGGTGGATAGCTAAGTCAAAATTAAATAACACTCTTACAACTCTCTTGAATGAGTCAACTTGAATATTATGCACTGAATATGTAGTTTTAAACAGTATCTTTGTATTAACGTCAAAAACATTTAGTTCGCTTTTTGAATAAAACGGCAGACTTGCTTTGTATTTTCAACTTAACCACCGTTTAAGCTAAACGGGCTTGATACAACCGACCCCTGTTAATTATAGTATAAGCAGTAATTATACTATAGATCAGTAAAAAAGAATATTGTCAGATGCTATATATAAGTACATATTATACAGTAGCTATTTGGAATTGTATAATGCGTCAGAGAAAAATAAACAAGAATACAACATTTAAGACATCAGGAAATACGAACTTCTAACAACATCGGAAAAAACAGAGGGAACTTTCCAGTGAACGGAAATTTAATTACGGCTTACAGTATGGGGGCTGATTGCGGTTACCCAGAAGGAAAGGAATCTTTTGTGCAAATATACGTCATGAACAAAACTATAGGGTTGTATTGATAGCAAGTAGAATTGGAAGGGCAATAAACATTCTAAAAATTGTATGAAATTATTTCAATTGATAAACCTGAACTAGGATAATCTATGTTCCTAATACAATGGCATTTGGCACAATGTGGTGGTATTTGGCACAATGTGGTGGCATTTGGAACAATAATATGGCATTGGGCACAATCAGCCATATAAGTTCTAGCTATACATTTAATGTAAAACATGGTTTTACATCAGGTCTAATTAACAATAGCAGAGAAAAGGCCAGAGTCTCACTTAACTCTTAAGGAAGTTTGTTGTTGTTCCTTAAAATAATTGAATATAACATTGCGCAAAATAACTGCTTCTAAATTACATGCTGGAAATTATTGTAGTTTAATGACATGCATTTGCTCAGAAAAGATCCATCTTCAGTTTTGATTTCAATATGTTAATGAAATAAAGCTGACTTTGTAAGCTTTTTGTGCATTATATATTGTGTTTGAAATTTGAAAATGCGTGCGAAATAGCATATATTTTTGTGTTGCGGTATGTATGTTTTTATTGCGCGTTAATGAATTTAAATGGTTTGACTCAACAGATTGTTTCATAATATGCGTTAATAGGGTCATAACTTTTCAGTGGTTTTTAATTACAATCTAAATACTATAGTATGATCAGTACTTGCCGTGGAACATCGTTAAATGGGGGGCTACTGTACTATTAACATTTTCACGTTCAGGTTTATTTGTTTCTTTTCAAATTGTTCTTTTTTACGGTCTGCTAACATGAATTTTAGCACACACACGCACATTTAACATCACCCTCACCCATTGATGTTTGTATGTTGATTGACAATCAATCTTTTACTGATATGCCTTAAAACAATGGCTAGCGCATTCTATAGTAGCCTAGTGCTACCGTGATTCAGGAATGCCGCTTTTACTGAAATGGTAAACTAAATAGAAACTCTAATGTATATTTCACTGTAATTAAAGAAGCTTGTTAAATTTGTAAACACAAAGCCCTTTCTCTCAACTGTCATCACTCTCAAATTTAAAGGGCGTAATGGAAATGCAATTGATCTTAATCCCTATAATGTAAGCATGCAAATACTTCATTCACAAATTCCATAGTTACTTGTGTATGTCTAAACTATAAGACGCAAATCGCTGCGAAAATAGACGATCTTATTTTAATTAGCGCTTTGCATAAACTTATTGTGAAGTTGTCTCTATTCGAACCTTAGGGCAGAGTCGAAATAGATATAGACATGGCTTGTCTTAATATTAAATATAGGATAATGTTAAATCCGGATACTATAAAAATCAGCAGTTGTAAAAAATCTGCAGGGGCCGGTTGTATCAAGCCCGTTTAGCTTAAACGGTGCATGGTTAAGTTCAAAATAGAAAGCCAGTCTATCGCTTTATTCAACAAGCAAACTAAATGTTTTTAACCTTAATACAAAGATATTGTTTTCAACTACATATTCAGTGCATAATATTCAAGTTGATTCATTCAAGAGAGTTATTTTGACTTATCCGCCGTTTAACGGCCTTGATACAACCGGCCGCAGATCGGCAAAATGTAGAGCGGTTCTGTAACATAGGGCAGCAGCTAGTTTCATCTGAACCGAAACGTCTATGGGGAGAGAATTTTAAATAATCCGCAAACAGATAAATGCATACGTATAGAGTACTGTTAATTATAGTATAAGCAGTAAGTATACTATAGATCAGGGGCCGGTTGTATGAAAGCCGGATAGCGCCATCCAACAGATAGTGATTTTTTCAACCGTTCTAAAAATGCTTGAAAAGTGATAAAATTTCATTTTTGGAACCAGCAATTATTGAAAAGGATACTCGATTTAGGAATACTAAGGTTTAATCAAAGTTATAGCAAACAACGGGCGATTTTAAAGCGATTGAAAAACCACTATCCGGTAAATAGCGCCATCCGGCTTTCATACAACCGGCCCCACTAAGATCAGTAAATAAGAATATTGTCAGATGCTATATCAGTACATTATACAGTAGCTATTTGGAATTGTATAATGCGTCAGAGAAAAATAAACAAGAATACAACATTTAAGACATCAGCAAATACAAACTTCTAACAACATCGGAAAAAAACAGAGGGAACTTTCCAGTGAACGAAAATTTAACTATGGCTTACAGTATGGGGGCTGATTGCGGTTACCCAGAAGGAAAGGAATCTTTTGTGCAAATATACGTCATGAACAAAACTATAGGGTTTTATTGATAGCAATTAGAATTGGAAGGGCTATATAAACATTCTAAAAATTATATGAAATTATTTCAATTGATAAATCTAAACTAGGATAATCTATGTTCCTAATACAATGGCATTTGGCACAATGTGGTGGCATTTGGCACAATAATATGGCCTTGGGCACAACAGTACGGCATTTAGCACAAAAATTTTGCATATATGCCACGTCATTTCGCACAGAATGAACGAGAAATATCAAATAAGTGAGCTTTTTGCAAAACACGAAACCTCAAAACTTTTGGTTAAAACAATGTTAGAAATATTATAAGGCAAATATGGAGAATTCCGTCAATGGTCGAAATGGGTTATCCCTTAAAATTACAAGACATGAATCATGTTCATTAAAAAGCACACATAATTCCCTTGAATCAGTCATATAAGTTCTAGCTATACATTTAATGTCAAAACATGGTTTTACATCAGGTCTGATTAACAATTGCAGAGAAAAGGCCAGTGACTTAGCCACTAAATTTTGGCCATAATAAATATGTTTAGGAGAAATTAAATAGGGCAGCAGTAGTTGCATCTAGTTTACCGGAATACAACAGGTAATCGACTTCCAAGCACTCTAAGAGAAGAGAGTTTTATAGATAAGTATATAATAAGAATTGTATAGGAACAGGAATACAAGTCATTCAGACTATTAGGAAATACTCTGAACTATCACATGCAAAGAAACCATGCCAGGAAGTTATCAGGCTGGATTGTGGTTAACCAAGAGAGGATGTTGTTTGCGCAGAATATACATCGTCAGAGTTGTCCCTACAACAAAACTATAGGTTAGTTGCAGACAAAAACATTTGTCGCCCAACATAAAAGAAACTGACTGATCCCACATGCAGGGGGCATAATAGAACCCTTAAACAGTGAACAAGCCACTACCTAAACATGTTAAAGATTCGTATAAATACGTAGAGCTTATTTGCGACTAGAATTAGAGCTTGTTAGAGCAAACAGACCATGTATTATTAAGGCTTTTAAACAGCAAATATACTCCTTTAAACTAATAAGTTGCAAAGATCATAAATATTATTTGCGATTTTTATAGGCCGCGGCTCATAGTTTAGAATCGAGGTTCGTCTTTATTATAGGCCGTACGTATAATAATTTTATATTTAGGAAAATTGGTACATTCCTTGAAGGTCTACGTCCTATTTTCGCTTGTATAAATACCCATAATAAGTATGGAAAGGAAAAGGCTGCATGGTTAACAAAAAGTGAAAAATATAAAAGGCAAAAGCGGAGAATTTATTCAATGGTCGAAACGAGTTATCCAGAAATTTACAAGACAAGATCATTGCATCACATCATATTTATAACCAACATGACTGTTGCTATATAACAGTTATCATAATTGCAAATACATTATGAAAACAATAATAACACATCTATGATTAGTAATGATAATAATACATGTGCAATGTTGGTATCTGATCGACCAATCAAGAAGCAGGTATAGGTGGGGAGAGTTTTTTAAAAAAAAATTAAAAAGCCCAGTTTTTTGAGGCTGAAAGTTAATATACTTTGCAGATGGCTGCCAAACAGGGTTTGATTGTGTTTATATCTTAAACGAGTTCGGTGACCCCCATTTTTTTGACATGAAATATTTACGCTTTACATGCTTTATCTATAAAAACGTTTAAAAAAATTTTTACGAAAATTTTGGGGAAATTTTTAATAAGCCAAAATAACGTTTTTAATAAACAGACTTGACGGAATTTTAAAAATCTCTTTAGAGATAAAGCATCTATAGTGTAAATGTTTATTGCAAAAAAAAATTGGGGTCACTGAACTCGTTTGCGATATAAACACCATTAAACCCTGTTTTGCGGCCATTGCAAAACGTCTCTGTTGCCATAATAACGGGTGTTAGAGAAAAGTTCTGAATAGATTTTCGATTTAGATATATTTCCTGCAAAGTATATTATTAACTTTTAGCCTTCTAGCAAAGCATTTAAATGCCTAATAGCTCTGTTTAAAATATGAATAAAAAAAATTTGACGAACTGTATCAAGCCAAACTAAATTAATTACATATAATTACAATAGAATATAATTAAATCACATATAATTATGGAGGATCAATAATTAAGCAATCTAAAGAACAATTCTTGTGAATATTATTATTTGGGATATATACATACATGCTTTGGTTATAAACAGTGAAGGCTTAAATAAATCTTTGAATCGAGAAGTTTATCCAGTAATTATATGCAATTTAAGCTTGTGCCAGGTCAATGGCATCGCCAGCATCGATAAGTGGGGTGGACATATTCATATATTCATGTTGACAGACCGATAAAACAATCAATTTGAAAAGAAATGAATAATGTAAAACACGAGTATATAAATAAGTCCCCCACACTTATCAAGCTGGCGACGCCACTGGGCCAGGTGGCAGAGACAATCCAACCTCGTTCCCAGGGCCTTTTACCTTGATTCTGGTGGTGATTTCCTCTTCTTTCTCATAAAGTCCCAAAAGAACCTGGGAACGAGGTTGAGAGAAGACCCTGGAAGAGGTCATACTTGTGCTCTCAATTAAAAGTGTGTAAGGGGTTATATGCATTACCTTGTTTCGTGAGTAAGAAAACAATTTTAGAGCTACAAATACGACTGAAAATGCGCACTTTTGTAATTTTTTCATTGGAGGTCTTTTATTGGTTATCAAAAAATGGCTAAAAGAGCGTCACATATTTTCCGGACAGTCCCAGTCTCGTTGTAACCGCAGTTTCATTAAACGCTGCCTTCTAATGATGCAAATAACGCAAAGATAACAATTTTGTTCATGCTAATATAGAAAAAGTATAATTATGATGCAGAAAGGTAATAATCTAGAAATTCATATTTGAATATAAGAATTTAAACGACTGTGCGTAGAGCGTATGAATTCAGAAGGCGGGGGTCGAACTCCGAGCAGATTTGTTGTGACTCATGACAAACAGATTTATTATTGTAAATTACCAACATGTTACCATATGATTGTTACGACTACGTAAAAAAAATATTTGTTGCTTTTATTTTCGCTCTCTAAGCTAGTACCTTTTGCAAAGCACATTTATATTCACGATCTTTTGTTTCTGTGCGTGACTTTAGAGGGAAAAAGATTATTTAATTTAACATAGCCTCATAGAGTAATAAGTTTCAAAGTCCGTATTTCAGACAAAAATATGAAGATTGCGCCAAATGCCAAAAGGAATAACATGCAGTTGCGCCGAATACCACAGTTATGCAAAATACCATGGACATCTATTTTCAGCTTGGCATTTGGGACAATAAAATTGATGCAGTAGTTTTAAAAGCAAAAACGGATATTTCACAACGAATAAACACAAAGTAGATATTGGTTACACACAGTTTTACATTTTAAGACGGTATCAGACACTACAGAACTAAAATTTAAGAAAAAAATCAAATTTCACATGATTGTGCTAAATGCCAACAATCTATAGATAGATAGATAGATAGATATAGATAGTAGATAGATAGATAGATAGATAGATAGATAGATAGATAGATAGATAGATAGATAGATAGATGATAGATAGATAGATAGATAGATAGATAGATAGATAGATAGATAGATAGATAGATAGATAGATAGATAGATAGTAGATAGATAGATAGATAGATAGATAGATAGATAGATAGATAGATAGATAGATAGATAGATA
>NW_021163896.1:0-19491 GCF_004324835.1 Dendronephthya gigantea | reverse complement strand
AGGGTCGTGGAGTCACGTAAAATTAAAGCAATCAATATGGACGTATCAAACGTATCAGAAGGAAACTCGAGCGGGTATGGCGTAAGTCAAGACAATCCTGTGATCGTCTAAAATACAGTCAGCAATGTCGCCGTGTCAGTGAGCTATTATAGAAAGTCGTACTCGTTATT
This sequence comes from Dendronephthya gigantea, assembly GCF_004324835.1. Lineage (NCBI taxonomy): Eukaryota > Metazoa > Cnidaria > Anthozoa > Malacalcyonacea > Nephtheidae > Dendronephthya > Dendronephthya gigantea. The sequence continues at coordinate 19,321 of NW_021163896.1, read as the reverse complement.
ATTCTGAAATTGTTAGAGATAATGGGAGTGACCAAAAGAAATTATTTAAAACCGTTGGAAAGTTACTACATTATACCCCTGATTCTCAATATCTGTGTGCCAATCTGATGAGAATCTAGCTAACAATTTTATGACTTTCTTTGAGGACAAAATTAATAAAATATATGAAATCTAACGGAATCCACTTAGCTAAATAAAATGTCGTTGTTTGCAGCTAAATGAAATGTCGTTGTTTGCAGTAATCCTCAGTTATTCTCCTGGTTTCTCATCGTTCCCAGTCTCTTCATCCTTACTGCGAAAACTGGTTTGAAAATATTAAAGATTTGGTGGAGAAATACTTCAACTGTGGTCTTCTTTTTTCTTTATATTTTGTTATGTAAAAATGTAATATTTGGTATGTTGATTTTTGTTTAAGTTCGTGATGTATTTCTATGTAGCCTCAGTCTTATCCTAATGGGAATTTTTTTTTAGATGTGAAGAGAGGACGGCCAACCGAATTAAAGCTCTAAATGTGCTTTGTAACATATTAGGAACGTTATCTCCACTATATGAGGTATAAAATTTTAGTACTTTGAATAAATTTTAGTCCATTTTTCTAGACATTAGCGATATTATGAATCTTTTTCTAGTTTTATAACTCCTTGTTTTTTACAGGAAGAAATACTTGAGAATTCAGTGTTGCCACATTTAGACCACATTGTCAAAGATCGGGATATTTCTGTGCGGATCCGAGCTGTCCAGCTTCTGGTCGATGTTATTGAATCCTCTGATTCACCGAAAGTTTGCGATGTTTTGCATATAATCGAGAAGGTACTCAATACAATCATTTTCAGACGGTTTCATTTCTCCACTCCAATTTCCCTCTTCATTCGTGATGAGCTGATACTGTACTTCAATAAAAAACTCTTTCTTATCAGTGAAAGCTTCCTGACCTGAACCTAACTATATATCCGCAAATTGGATCGTTTTACACGGGGGTCGTGAATGCAAACGCATCAATGAAGTAAAAGGATATATATTTCATTTATCAATTCCAGATTGCCACTGTCCAGTTGATCCTCTCAAACGATACGTTAAGCCGTCATGTAAAGAACATGTAAGGTAATTATAGAGACTGCAAGGTATATGTAGGAACATCTAGAGACATAAAATTACATCTAATCACTGTAATTTGTCTTTGTTGCTGCAGCCTCAGGATGAAACAGCATAGAAAGACATCAAGGAGGCTGTATTAGGATTAGTACGCTTGTTCAAGGTAATGAAGGACATGCAGAGATTGTCCACACATATTCGTTCATTGTGATGAAGTTATTTTCGTGAACAAAAATAAGTGTAATTTAATGCCACACTTGCTTCTCTTTCAGTAATTTCATTCTATTTTTGCAGATGAAATTGTTTCGTAAACCTCAAGAACGAGCCGAACGAATATTCAATATATTAGTGTACCACATAAAAACTCATTATGACAATGGCTATCGGACGTATAGTGCATCGGAAATACGGCTTTCGGTAAGGCAAATTCAATTCTATTTCTCGCGATTTTTCTATGATGTCTCACATTGTGTTTTCTTAAAGATTCTTCAATGTTTCCTCAGTCTGCGAGCTGACAACGTCTAGGCCTTGTGCAAGACAAAAGAAAAGTTTAATTCACTTCGTATTTTGTTTGTTCTGAAAGAAAATGTTGGTTAATGACGATAGTGCCACGTATGTCAGGTATTCTGCTTCCAAAATTCCTTTTCTTGTTTGCGTAATACATTCTCATTTTTGTTTTAGTTCTGCAGAAGATAAGACAAACGGGATTGTTTCACTGCCTTACAGCGAGGCGATGAATGTTATTCTTGTGTGCTTACAACAGGTAAACTTTTCTATCATAATATATCATCTGGCATTAAGTTTCGATTGAAGTTCAACTTTCTTCATTTTCTAGGAATTGGAATGGGAGGTGTTGGATGTTCTTCTGAGGAACTTTCCAGAGGCACTGCAAGATAAAAACTTGATACTTTCTGGAAAGCAATATTTACGTTCAATATCTACAGTCTTCTCTAAAATGGGAAGGGAAGTGAAGTTGTGTACTTTTCACACCAAAATCATGAACTAAAAATTTTACTTTGCATTCAGGTTTCAAATTACGATTTTCTTCCTGGATTATTTCGTGTTCCTAACGATATGCGCCGACCTCATTTGTACGCTAGAATTTTTCCAGTACGGTTCTTATCAATCAGTTTTTTGCATATATCATAATATCTTACCATAATTATACCAAAACCATACCATAACCATACCATATCATATAATCATATCATATAATCATATCATATAATCATATCATATAATCATATCATATAATCATATCATACCATAACTAACCATAACTAAATCATACCATACGATTACCATATCTTACCATAATAATATCACACCATACCATACCATAACGAAATCATACCATACCATAACCATGCATATCATACCATAATTATATCATACCATACTAATGATTTAATTGGATATTTTATTGTAACACGTGCAGGTATTAACGGAGCTGTGTACGTACCACATTTTATTGGTCAAGATGAACAGGTAAGAATCTGCGTGACTTTATTTTCAGCGGTTGTCTGTTCTTGCTTAAACGTTGTTGTATATTTCGTCTAGTGTTGTCTGATGCGTATTGGTTGCTCATTTCGCGACGTTAAGCGTATCTTGTCTCACCGTATGTATGTTAGAAATGCCTTCAGTTATGGCAAGGTATGGCTACCTAAAATAGTCTGGAATTTGAGACGTTTTTTTATTTCCATTAGCACTTTGTAAGAATGAAGTTGATTTAAGTAGTTGCAGCGTTTTAGAAGTTTATTTCTTTGGAGATATTTGAAATCGTGCCTTGATAATGTGCTCAGTGAATTTACAGAAACGTTTTTCAATAAACTCCAGCCTAAACGTAACGTCTCTTGTGATGCGAGATACTCCTTCACAAATATATGATTTTTTAAGTAATAATTACTAAATTTTCTGTCCTTAGACTGCTCCCACAATATCTGGAAAAGTTTACTAAACTTTCGCCAACGTCTCAAGTTGCCATACCACTGCTAGAATTTCCCTCTGGTATGTTTCTTGAAGTTACGTAAATTATGAAATCTGTTACAAAATATCAATGTACCCCCTAAAGAGAGCTAGGTTGTGTAAACACACAATCGTATTCGGCGAAAAGTTGGTAACATTCTTTTAAATCGTTTAAATCGCATTGTAACAGCTTTGTGCTTATTACAAATACTTCACAGCGATCCAGTTGAAACAAGTCTTTGGAATATGTTTGCCTTACACAGAATCATCGAAGTTGGCTCAACGCGATAACATCTGAAACTTTTTATTATTGGTTTTGTCAAAATGATTAAAATATAAACGAACTGATATGTTTCACCTTAGATACTCTCAATACACTGTAGCTCTTGCTGATAATGTCATTTCATCCTGGTTTGTCAACTGTCCGCTATTGTTAAGAAAACAATTCGTGCCATTTATCACGAAAGTAAGTCCACATGTCATTCTATTGCCAGGGGGATTGCTTGCTGAATTTTCAATAGATATATTTGCAAGAGCGACCAAGTTTTAATATTCTTCTAGTGAAAGCTCTTAGGAACGTATTTGTCATTTCCAGGCTTCTTCAACTGATAGAAAAACTCGTGCAGATGATTCTAGCCAGGTGCCAAACACAAAATTCGATACCAAAGCATCTGACCTTCTTACCCGCGATTTAAAGCCCACTGGTACCGTAGGCTCAGTACAGAAATCTTGTGACTCAAACATCTTGTGACGACCAGCGGTGTGAAAGACTGAGATTTATGAAAGTTTAATTCCAAAACAACTCTTTGGTAAGGTCAACGATGGGTCAAACCTGTTCAATGTTTCGGTTGGGCATTCCGTTGGCGGAATGTCAAATTGATATTGTTGTATTTCAGATGATTTATCGGCCGAACTCATTAAAGAAGGAGCCAGAAAACGCCTTGAAACTACAACAGAACTTCTTAGCAAGAGCACAGACAGCGTACATTGATTGTAGATCTTGTCAAAGATCGCCTCGCATCGTGTAGAGAAGATGAGGAAACTAATATTGAAGATACCCGGGATGATGTTGAAATGAAGAAAACCGAACTCAAGGAGTCAGGTTTGTAATGTTAAAACAGATCGGCCATTGTTCGCGCATTTACGAAATGAACAAATTATCTGCCAACATTTTAGACAGCGCAGAACAAAAGATGCTGCTTACAGAACACGGCAGATCTTCACCCTCGTCGATTTTATTACAAGATTCCGGTCAAAAGTTGAATCTTGGTTCGGCATTTGTTCAACGAACTCGATATTTGAGTCGTAGTCCGAGATATGGACCAAGCGCTTTTATGGTAAGAATTTCTCTTCAAACTCGCTTTGCATGAAATTTATTTCGTGCAAGAACATTCACTATCCATCCCTTATATTGCTACTAACATGACTGGCAGGGGAAGCAGAAAAGAAAGAGATCTTTGATTTAGACTAGCTTTTTCATTTTACAATCGTTTCAGATTGATGTCGTACCAGATTCCAAAGACACTGTTTTACACAAGGAAGAAACTGAAGGCAAGCGAAATTACCTTTGCAATATGGAGGAAATATATATTATAATATGACTATATTTACCTATTTTTCTTTCACAGGGAACAGTCAAGGCTTATTAACTCGTGAAGAGTTTCAAAAGGTAGCAATTTTAAGATCACGAATCATCATCGTGCATTAATCTCAACATCTGTTTAATTTTAGCCTGTTCCTGGTAAATCCCTTCTGGATGCAAGTCCTTTGAAAACTTTTTTGAGTTAAGACGAGGATAAACTTAATGAATCCGTAAGTCAAGTAATAATAATGATAAATTGGTCTTATACGGATTATTAAATACTGAGCATTATAAACCGGTAAACTTAGAAACCGGTAATCTCAATTTTGCACTTCGAATTACGTAATTTAATCCTTGTGGTTGAAGGTGAGGACTTGCAACGTTACTTATTTATTACAGGGTGACGATAGCGTGGGGAATTCAGGGGTCGGTAGACTTAGGAAAAGACACTCGTAATATAATAGATTTTACAAAATATATCCTTAGGTTTTCCTATGAGTTACAATAAAACCTTTACAATTGTTCATTGATGAGCTCAGAATGTTTCGTTATCACGTGGCCTATGCACGACTCTTAATAATCTGTTGTAACCACCTGCTGTACTGGTACGATTATTATCACATTTTGTTTGAGCTTTACATACCCGGGGAAAACACTCAGCCACGTCGAGGTTATTAGCTAATTCCTACAGCTTGTTCGTAGTATTCATTGTGGAATAAATCTACAGAGGCACGTAGTTTTGCCATTTCATTAAAAGATTAATCTGTTTTATTGATTCCGCAATATCGATTTTTTTTTCTTCTTTAATTGGACCGTCAATGACAAAGTATGATCCAGAACATGTTGGGTGATAATGAGAGCAGCCATAAATTCAAATTTCTCCACGTTGCGAAAATGAGACTGTGCGTCACTAGCTAATCTAGGAAATGGCCCTTCCTGCGATCCTCCAAACTGCATAAAATTGAGTGTTTCGTAGATAACTTTGAATGCATCCAAACAACCATCGCGGGATCTTATTCGTTCTACCCATCGTGTCGTGGAAGGCTTTGCGAGCTTGTTACGGGTTAAACCAAACTCTTTCATCTTTTTACTTAGATACTGTGAGCGGATAGGGAAACTGATAAAAAAGCTGGCGATATTTTGTGCCTGACTCAAATATTTTTCACTGGAAGAATTGAACACGCTTTGGCAACAATAAGGTTTAAACGATGACTGGAGTAATGAACATGCAACGCCTTCGGGTTTTTCTCTAATATTCTCTCAGAAATACCTTTTACCTGGCTGGACACAGCACTAGCACCGTCATATCCCTGGCCTCGACAATTTTGAAGGGAAGCCCGACATCTTGAAGTGTACTTTGACTAATGAACGGAATCAAATCCAAAGGCGAAACAGTTCGGTATACAAATGAAAATGTTCTTGAATCATGTAAAACTTCAAATTTATTCAAGGTATGTTATATAATTAATAATGCATAATATATTTTCGAAATATTATAAATTTGAACTTAAAATCAGTGTCTACCGTCTACTTTTTTGCATATTATAAAAGTAGCAAGCAAATTCAAATGACCATAAACCCGGCATTATTTTAGAATTCGAAATTTTGACAGGATATAATTTTGTAGTTTTGATAGTTTATACACCCCAACAGCCAAACAATTTTATGATACTTATCCCTATATTGATCATTAAACCCTATAGAATGTATTAAATTATCCAGAAAGTATAAGCTTGGAGTTATCATTAAAAAGTGCCTTGCACCAGGTGAACTATATTTATTCAAATCTATTTACTAATTATTGTATTTTACTAATTTTGTATATACTCATGTGTATGTTATAGTGATAATAATATAACAATAGAGTTGATGTTCGCGGTCATAAATGTGTTTTTGGCCCGACTTCGAACTCATTTTAGCCCGAGCGTAGCGAGGGTTAAAATGTGTTCCGCGAGGAGGGCCAAAAACACATTTATGCCCGCGAACATCAACTCTATTACTATAATATATAATAAACTATAAACTATTATTACTATAATATATGTTCAACATCGTCAGCCTTCATCCCCTTAGCTCAGTAAGTCATGCGACATTCCATGTCAGTTCCAGTAATTGTTCATCTCAGACCTTGAAAGAAAAAAAACAAACATTCCAAACACTCCAAACACTCCAAACACTCCATGTCTTCTGACCTGGATTCAAGTTTACTGCTTTTATCATCTTTTTTATTTCACGTTTCCATTTTGAACATGTCCAATTGCAAAAAAGTATCCAGCCGACTTAAAATAGTTTTATTTTTGCAGTTACTTTCCAGAATATACCGTTTGGTTAAGACTTGTGTATTATAGTATATCATAGTTTTAAAACTTCTTTTTCTGTCAGATATTTTCAATAATTAGCTATCGAGACCATCCTCAGTTGTTCGGGCTGGAATACACAAGCGGTCAGCTGAGAAATTACTCGTCTTCCGACAGGTAGTTTAAAAAAGCAGATTTTGTATGAAGCTATATAAAATATTTCTTGTTCTGAATGTTTGTATTTCACTCAATCTAGGGATATATCATTGGCTGGTTAGCTACACGGGGTTAGAGGCAGTGGAAATGGAGATGTTTGTGTAAAAACGACCCCAACGAAGAGACGGTACTGTACGCTTTTTCATAGATGATTGAGCGAAAATTATGGTCAAAATTTTCCTGATAAAATCTCGCACTGCTATGATTGCCGTAAATACGAACCCTCATTTCATTCTCCTCCTGACGTATGGGATCTCATATAACACACAAACAATTACACTTCTCGTCAGGTATTCCTATTAGTCAGTCCAATACATCACATACAGCAAAAGAAGAATTGTTTTTTAAGATGATATATTTTTCAAGGTTATCGTTGGGGTCCATTGTATAACGTTGTTGACGAAGAAGTAGAAAGCAGTCATTTAAAATTCCTCGCTGCGTCTCCAGGTGAAATATTTCTCTTTTTATTTCACTTTAAATTTTTGAAATATCTCCAAAAGCTTATATTGTCTTATTACTGGTTCCTTGCAGGAAATTTAACCGAAGATGTGTAGAGATTTAACTGCAATATTTCCTACAGCGGTCTACTTCATGCAGTCACCCAAGACGTAAGTTGACAATTTCTTATTTTGTACTTTTCTGCAGACAAAATCCTGTTAGAGAATATTATTGCATTTTTACTGAGTTTTAATGTTCTGTCAAAATCTGGATTAAGGCTGTTTTCCACTCACGTGTTTTTCATACGCACGTTAGTTTTCTGCTTATTTTAGTATGCATTAGTTGACCTAGATTTACAACAATAATCGTTATAAAGGAAGCGAGAATAATTTAAATTGGCAGATTGAAGCTTATTATAATCATAACCATGTACGCACGGACTCGAGTTTACTTGATAGTCGATAGCGTCGACAGCAAATGACATTGAAACGTTTGTATGGATATTTCGAAGTCCTGACAGTATAATTAATATCCCGTAGGTTATTTCAAGCAAATATTTGACTAGCGACGTCGAACAAGGCCAGTTAACCGCGTCGTGGATCGTAAACTGACCTCAATACAGAAAGTGGGGACAAAATAGCCAAAATACAAAACATTTTGTTCTAGGCCTCTCAGTTCCCGCCTCGCCGCGTATAAGGAACGTTAAGAGGCCTAGGGACTACGCTGCGGTAACTCTGGTTGCTGAGTTGACTGGGTCCGAATCCATGAAATGGTAGATTTGAATTTTTCTCGCCAGAAGTACGGCTGGAATATTAAGTCTTTTAAACTCCAATATATATTTCAAACGATTTTAAATATTTTGTAAGGACTTTTCCCGGAGAATAAAGAAAGACTTATCATTAATGCCATCACAATGCTCATTGCTCACGAAGGTATTGTATATCTTTGCCAATAAATATATTTAGTGTTCACCCCTAAAATATACATATTCTGACTGCTATTACCTTCACAGGTATTCAATATATACATAAAATAGTTAAAATGTTTCGTCTATTTGCAGGAGACCAAAACAAAATATCAGATAAAGATCTCGAAGCACTGTTTCACGCTTTGAGACATTAGGTTGGATCCAAAGCAGGTTTCACAACGCTCACTAGGTGAGAAACGTTTATCTTTAACCACAACACACGCTGTTTACTCAACCAGCTCACTTTCTCTAGACCGTGTTTCTGTTTTGTTTTTACAGCTTCTATGAGAAGGTTGGTGTGAAAACTGTGAAAGCTTTGAAGAGGAATAATGAAGCCGTGACTCACGCCGCTGTCGACATACTGTGTGCTCTGATGCAGGTAAAGAGAGGGCTTTCCTTTAAGCGGCCAAAATGGTCAGACCGGTCATATTTAAATTTAAAATAGAGTATTTCGTTAAGAATATAGTTGCGAAATTTCCGAGCTAGACAGATGCAAGTAACGATATACTTGAACGCAGAGTTCTTGAAACACTCTAAAATACCAGTAATCTGTCTGTACCGAGATCAACAATAGGACCGGTCTGGCCGTTTTTTCCGTATAAAGGAAAGCGCCAACACTTTAACGATGAATTTCCTGGTAATATGTTGCCAAATCTGTCACTGTCATTAGTGTTACCCCTTTAACTTGCAATCCACATAAACTCAGCCAACTTTGAAATCTGAATGTTAACAGGATCCAATTTTATCGAAACCAATTCTGTTTTTTTATATAGCCAACGCACGATAACTATGACATTCGACAAGAACAGATAAACAAAAGCTCTTTGTTATCCTCTGAAAAATTTCTAAGCAGTTTGTTGGAAATTCTCACGATAAATGTTGTAAGATGTGCGGTGTTGGTTGCCTATAATCTATGCTGAACCCTTGCATTTTATTTTTCCATCCCTCTTGTATGTATATAGCTTTGTTTTGGAAGAGAAATTCCCTTGCAAAACCCAGCAAGTGATTCGTAGCAACTGCCTTTCTAATTTGAACTACCTTTCTAACTAAACACAAGAAATAGATTAACCATGAAAACTTTTCTTCTATATTCGTTCTACTGGGGTTTTAGTTATAAGTGGATTGCTTGATTTTCTGACGTTTGCTCTGTGTCCTCCTTACAGGTTTGTTCTAGTTGCTTTGCAATATATTAAAATAATACGGGGGTGAAGTTGAACATTCATGTTAAACTAATAGTAAGGTGTGATTGCTTCCAATATTTTGAATCAACTCATGTAGTCTGTTACAATAAATCGACTATTGCATATTCCTCTTAGTGAGACAACAGATGATGAACAGTTTGGGAAATTACTGGAGAAAGTTGCAGGTATGCTACAAAGAAATTTGAGGAACTTTTCATTCAACTTGTCTTCTTGGTAGTTTATGGCTCTTTGACTGAGGTTGAGAGTTGATTAAATAGCCTTTCTCTCTTTACCTTTTTGGTGAAGTTTACCACGTCCACTAGCTTGACCCATGCATAGGAGCAACTCATGAAGTCTGTTATTTGTTTGTCTAGAAATGGGTCATTGCATTTATCGATTGTTCCAGGTAGGTTTACGACAAAACTAAATAATAGTACCAATTTTACCATTTCTTCGCTTATGTATGTTTTACTATTGCCCCGCTAATGGTTCTTACCAATCGTGGTTTTGAATTCGTTCCTCAACAATTTCAGCATCCGTCGACAACAATTGTGAAAGGTGCTGGCATGGTTCTGAAGGCGATAATCGAGGTACGTTTTATTCATTCATTCATCCATTGAGAATTTTCTGCCTTTGACGAACGTCATTTATAACGCTCTGCATTTTTTTAGCCGTGATGAATGTACATATTAGTTCAGTTGATATTTAAGAGGTTTTAAAGGGTCTTAATTTTGAGAGGTATTATACACACTTCAAATCAAGCCAGGAACAGATGACGGAAAAATGAGTGAACTATAGATCCTCCGGCAGGAATCGAACCTACGCTTTTGCGATGCCGGTGCAATGCTCTTGTCACTGAGGACGTACAGTTGACTCATTTTTCCATCAACTGTTCCCTGCTTGAATTTGAAGTGCGTATAATACCACTCGAAATTAAGACCCTTTAAAACCTCAAGAATATTCCTGCATCGTGTGAAGTGCCTAAAATCATCTGTTAATATTTAGTTAGAACTTCACTTTAGGAAGCTGATGAAGAAACCGCGGCAAAAATACAAGTTCTGGCGCTTGCCGAGGGCGCTCTACCAAAACGCTTACGCATGGCCATGTTTACGCAAAGCACTGATAGACGTTCGCTATTGAACAGGTGCGAATTAGTGTGATAAATTAACAAATTGTTGCAGAGGTATAGCCTCTATTCCATCCGCAGGACCTGAGTTGTATTTTAGCAACATTCTCAGATTCATCTTAAAACTTGTGATTTTATAATCCTCTATATACTAGCCATCTGTAAATAGTTCAATTGAGACTAACAAGCATACTCCATAAGTAATTTATAATCATTATTGTTGGCATAGCATCATCCAACAGCAATGGCATTACTTGCGAGAATAATGTTCGTATTAAAGTAGTTATAGTTTTTAATGTCTAAAATATACAAGAAAGTTTAAATGCGAGATTTCCTGTTCATAATTTTTGGTTCATAAACAATTATGTAATAAATTTGAATACGATTTTCACAGCCTGCTGGTTTGCTCTATTACCTTGAAAGCCCTGACGAAGTAAGAAATCTTTGAAAACTTTTTTGCGAGGGCCATTATTTACATAAACCCATTGAGGTGATTCTGACTAACCAATCGTATTCATGACTAAGTGGTATCAACTGCTTTGGTAACTAAACTCCATCATTCATCCTTAAACTGTGCCAACTGCCCCACTGACGAAATAATTAAATGGTAATTCATTCAGAAGTGTAAAACCTTTTTGTAAAGAAACAATTTTGTTGGAAAGTTTTTATCTTTCCTTCAGCCACCAGAGACTGAAGAAGATCGTTTATCAATTCGTGACAATGTAAAGCTTGCAGAAGTACGTTTTAAATCAACAATCGTGTTCCAAAATTTCATAATGCATGCTTGCATGTACGTATAAGCCTGTTATTTCACGTGCTATACTTGTGTCTTAGAGCTCTGGAAAAACGAGGGGAACGTTGAGGAATCAACTTGAAGGATATCTCTCACATTGGAGGACAAAAATAGGATTCAAATCTAGGAAAGATGTGAGAATTTAAATCCAGTTTTTTTATTAAAGTAAGTGTTCATATTAAGAAAATGGGAAAATGTTCTAGTCGTTTGAAAGATGAAAAAGCAATGATATTTTCGGACAGCGTACAACCTGATTTGGAATTACAAGGTGAGTCTCGAAGTTAAGGTTAGTTTCCGTTGAAAATATAGGAAATGGAAATGTAATGGAGGATTTCCTGTCGCTATGAGTATAACAAGACAAATTCAATAGTCCTGACCTCTTTCTCTAAACTGTTCTCGTAAAAGAGTATGAAACAATTTCTTATGTTTTCAATGTGACAGACGCGAGAGGAACTTCTGGGGCACTCGAATCTGATTTGCACGCATTTGCAATGGAAAAAGATCTGAGTGGAAACTACGTTGTCTTTTGGAATCACCTTTAGTTTGAAGTCCTGTATGAATGATTAGCTGATGAACTGAAAAAGATTAGTGATAAGCCTAACTGCTCTAGCTTTTTAACAGTTCTTCATAAAGCGTCCCCCCCTTATTCCTCGATAGGAATCAAACTCAGTAACGTATCTCTGCTATCAGGTGACTATTATTTGAGAGTCTTGTTGGAACAAAACGACGAGGAGACGCCGATAACAAATGTGTGAGTCCACGACATTTATCTATCAGGGTTTGCAAATATTCAAACTACTTTCCATGTGCTTTTCTGTCTGGCTTCCCCCTATTCTCTATATTGCTGCACAGTTCACGCAATGTTATTTGTCCTGCAGAATGTAGTAGAGAAGTATAGAATCATGGATGAAACCATTCAAGATTCGATCGACTTTTCTATTTTGTTTTCAGGCTCGAGTTGTCTAACGATCTGTATCACTGATTCCTATTGACAACTAAACCAACTATGAAAGCAATGTGCCTTCAGGTGAGGATGTCGTTTAGCGCGAATGTAGCCATGTGTAGCCTTCGAAGAATGAATTAAACAAATTGGAATATTTCATTCACAGGCGATGACTAAAGTTTATGGAAAATATCACGAAGAGATTGGAGCTTTTAATGACACCAAGCTAAGGATCATCTGTTATTGATCCAGTGTTACTGCAGAAGCCTGAACTAAACTAACTTTATTCATACTGTTTCGTATTTTTAGCATTTACATGAAAATGGCATCACTAACAGGGATTGGAAGGTAAGCACGCCCTAATTTATTTATCACTACTGTCTTTATATCCTAAACTTTAACGACCATAATTTAACTTTTTCTTCTTTAGCCAGAAAATGTTTTATTGTGTTCCTCGTATGATGAAACGCTTATAAAGGTGTGTGTCGGTTGTGTATTGAACTTGTGTTTAAATTGCCCTTTAAATTGTCTTTGAAGAAACCATTCGATGTGACCATTGCCAGAAATCCTGGAAGTCACTATAATCTCAATTCCGAGTTTTGTCCGTGATTTCGTTTTACGAAAGCAGAGCGCATTCTGCAAACGTTTTAGGTTCAGTTATTTCTCATTGTTACAGATCTCAATGATAACAATTAATTTTTTAGATCAGAATTCCTATATGGAAACACTCTGTGGTACACCAAGTTACCTCGCTACCAAAATGTTAATCCCGTAGCCTGAAGAACGATCCTACAAGAAATCGTGTGACTGCTGGAGCCTGGGAGTTATACTATATGTTTGGTATGCCATATACTTCAGTTTACTCAAATTCACGTAGTGAACACGATTTGTAATGAAGCTGGAGGTAGCTTAACCTCATTTCAAAATTGGAGTACGTCAATGAAAAGTTAACGTCTTTTAGACTTTCCGGATCTTCTTTATTTTCAAAGCAGGCAAATAACCCATTGGAGAAACAAGTCAAAGAAGGGTCGTATAAATTTCCGAACAACCTCTGGAAGAATGTTAGCAGTGAAGCTAAGGATCTTATAACAAAACTGCTTACTGTTGGTCACAGAAAATGCATCACGGTTTCAGAAGCTCTGGAACATCCTTGGATGAAGGTGATGATGAAATTACTAACCGCCTTATAACACCCCGCATCTAAGATTTTTCAAAATCGGCTGACCTTTTTCGTCTGAAGTCCCAGCTTTTTCGAATTGTTAGAATTAGTTTGGTTGAAGTTTAGAACTGATACAGCTATCCAGCATAAATAAAGTCAGTTTAGTTCAGGTTTCCTCCTGTAGTAACACTGCATCAATACGGGATGACCCCTACTGGACCTCCATGAAGGACAATTTAGAACTGATAGAACTATACGGTATAAATAAAATTAGTTCAGTTAGGAGAGAAAGCTTTTAAAAGTGTTAGATTGATCCACGATTTAACAAGGTTTTTGTCTTTTGTAGGATAAAGAAATGATAGAAAAAGCAGAAAAAATGATAAAACCGACCGTGGATGGAAGATCAATGTCTCCGCCCTTATAAAAGGTATGTTGAAAACTACGATACTTGTCCCGTTCTTCCGTCCAATGACCCTTATTTTCAACTCGCAATTGCAATGAAACATTACATGTTTGCAAGTTACATCGAAATTTAACTAGCTTTCCGAAACAATCTCAAGGCGCTGTTACACTACGCAACTTTCCTTGCAAATTGCAAAACCATTCTACTCCTGAGGCATCTAAAGTTGTCAAATACGAACATCTATTACGATCTGCTAACGTTTCCTTAGTATTTCGAACACTCTTTACAAATTAACATCCTTCGGAGTTATAATTGCATTGCAAGTTGTAAGGAAAATTGCATATTGTATTGTAGCGCCTTCAGTAAAGTTGAAAACTCACCGTGGAATGAAACATTGCATGTCGGCAAGTTAAAAGGCAGAAAATAACTGTCACCGTACATGGTGAAGACTGGCCGACGGTCACGTTCAGCAGACGAGGCTCTGCGAGCAAATAAAATACTCAGTGGCGTAGCCAGCACGACAATTTAGCAGCATGACTGAAAATGCTTCATGTAAGATCACATCACTAGTTATTCCGATAAATAAAAGAACAGGGGCCGGTTGTTCGAAAGGTGGATAAGTCGCTATCCAACGGATAACTCACTATCCAACGGATAAGTTTTATCCAGCGTGTGATTTGGGTTGCACGAAGCTTGTATAACTTTATCCAGAGGATAAAAATCGCTATCTACCGGATAAATTTATCCAAGGTCCGGAGGTGGTTTAAATCCACTATCCAGTGGATAAATTCAAAGATACAAGGTAACACTGTAAACATTTATATAAAATAGGACAAAAATGCAATATTCCTCTTACTGTGTTTCAACAAACTAATACGCATCATGATTGTATTCACTATATATTAAAAATGTTTTCGAAGTGCAATTTGTCGCAGCAGCGTTTCACGTTGCCTACACATTCCGTTCGACCGGCGATTTTTTGGACATCCTCGCATTTATAACAGGTGGTAAATTTACTATACGCTTCTAATCAGTTTATAAACGCGAATATGCAAAGAAAGATTCAACCTATTCCAAGGAAACTTGCTAATATCTAAGTAATTTCATTCACGAACATTAAAATAGTGTTTCTAAATTTGCTATTGGACCGAAAGGCAAAGCGTTGCAAGGTCAAGGAATAAAATTGCAATGTGTTTAATTAATAAAATCACTATGATGTGAAGTGCAAAGTTCGAGCAAATCACTTGTTCAAGCCTTTTCCATTCAGTAACTATACTCGAGAATTCGTAATGATTATGAATTCAATGTTGTAAATGCTTAGCAACAGCTGACGTTGTGGTACGAAATTTCAGAATAATACTGTTTTCTTCTGGTAAATTTTAACTTATCTATTGGGTAGCTATCCACTTCACTATCCACGCTTCCTGCAACGCGTTTTTATCCAATGGATAACTATCCAGATTTATCCGTTGGATAGGACTTATCCGTTGGATAAGTTATCCATCTTTCGAACAACCGGCCCCAGTTCCATACCTATACTTTTGTACGTGTGAAACTTTTCGCTTGATTTTCTTTTAATTGTGAGAATCCGACCGTGCAGCAAACATTGAAATAAAGCGATAACACTAAACTTGATTGTGATAGCCCTGAGTATATACCGCTATAATAGCTTTGTTCCTCATAATGATATGCTGGATTCCTCGTCCAGGTATAACTTCAACGTGTTCCAAAGAATTTTGAACATTTCCAAACTTGTAATTTTCCGCATATATTAGCGAAATTAACAAAATTCTGCGGATTTTTAAATTTTTTTTTTAAAAATAGCTTTTTTGCGGACACAACTCCACTGTCCGCATAAAAAGGATTTTTGTCTTAGAGGTATAAGGATTCCACTGTCCGTCGGTTTCAAACAGATAGGCGGGATGTCCGAATTTCGGAAACCCCTATATCTCAATTTGAGAGACATATAAGGGTGTCCGAATTTCGGAAACCCTTATATCTCAATGTGAGAGAAATATAGGGGTGTCCGAATTTCGGAAACCCTTATATCTCAATGTGAGAGACATATAAGGGTGTCCGAATTTCGGAAACCCCTATATCTCAATGTGAGAGACATATAGGGGTGTCCGAATTTCGGAAACTATATATATCTCAATGTGAGAGACATATAAGGGTGTCCGAATTTCGGAAACCCCTGTCTCTCAATATAAGAGACATATAAGGGTGTCCGAATTTCGGAAACCCCTGTATCTCAATTCGAGAGAAATATAGGGGTGTCCGAATTTCGGAAACCCTTATATCTCAATGTGAGAGAAATATAGGGGTGTCCGAATTTCGGAAACCCCTATATCTCAATGTGAGAGACATATAAGGGTGTCCGAATTTCGGAAACCCCTATATCTCAATGTGAGAGACATATAAGGGTGTCCGAATTTCGGAAACCCCTGTATCTCAATGTGAGAGACATATAAGGGTGTCCGAATTTCGGAAACCCCTATATCTCAATGTGAGAGACATATAGGGGTGTCCGAATTTCGGAAACCCTTATATCTCAATGTGAGAGACATATTGGGGTGTCCGAATTTCGGAAACCCTTATATCTCAATGCGAGAGACATATAGGGGTGTCCGAGTTACGCAGTGCATTGTATCTACAATTATTCGGGTTATATTCTCTACGCAAGTCGAATGGGCAATGGTCAAGTGAAACCAATTTAGAAGTATATTTTGTAAATTGCAAAGGAACATTCTGACAATTTAAAAAGTAAGTTGTCTTAATTAAATTTTCGTTATTGTATGTTTTCGCACGTAGAGCCGGGAATACCCAGCACACAATGAAGATATATAATATATATATAGATTTATAGGTTCTAAAGTTCTTTCAACTTTCGCCTGGCCTCTCGTTCCTCTTCTTCTGTTTTTACCAGAATGAGGCAATTGCGTTTGATCGTGACTGCTGCAACACCGCCAGCTGCAAGAAAAAGATTTGACAAAGATGATAATAAATGTTCAATACTGTACCAGGCGGGAAACGTATTATATTATTTACATATATATAACGTATTATATATACCTTCGGGTAAATTAACATCCAATATCCAGTCACCCGAGTGACTGAACATTTCTACCAGCCGCAAACATGTCTCAAATTCTCTGTTTGCCGAATTGACACAAATGAAGTTTGGGACCTTGCCAAACGTGAAGTTGAAGTGTTCTGGCAGAATTCGCCCAGATACCGAAGCATGCATGAAGACAACAAATGCTTCAACAGTCTCGTTCATGCCTGCTAATATATTCCCTACAGAGTGAAAAAGGACAACGATTAACCATTAGCTACAGTATTCTGCTACATGAATTGCGTACACAGTGTCACAGTAACATTTTCTGCATTGTTTGGACAGAAGGATGCCAGCCGCTCTGCTTGTGTTTGTCAACATAACAGGAAATTGCGAGTGAAATTATACACACTTCAAATTCAAATTAAAGCAAAATGAGTCAACTATAGGTCCCCGGCAGGCTACGCTTTTACGTGCATCGAAACCTCTAAAATTTACGTGCATCAAGTGAAGTGCCAAAAATCACGCTTGATTGTGGATATATACTCCACAAACTGGAACAATCAGGAACACACACCACATGGTTGGCGGTTGCCTAACAAATTACTAACTATCATCTGTTTAAATTTATTTTTTACGCCCCTTAATTTACAAAAAACTTTTCAATACTCATGACGTTCCTCTTTTGCCCACAAAAACCTAAATTTGTGTTTTCATGGCATTCACGCATTGCCTGTATGCATATCGCTTAAGCGCAAGGCTATATAAAAAGCATTTATTAATTTATATATAGTACTTTATTGGTATCAAAACAGTCTCGGCGGGACAAGGGTCTTGTATAATAAGGAGAGTGTTTATATACATTGATCACATACATGCAGTGGCGTAGCCAGCCTAAAGATTTTGTCCCGCTATCTAAATTTCAAGTTATTATAATTATTCCTGCCTTTATAAATTCATTGTTTTCACAGTCAATGAACACCAAAATATTAGCATAGCATGACAAATCGTCGGGCTGCCTACGCTACTGCATACATTCAGCTGCATACTCGTACTTTACTCGTACTACGACAGTACGACACCGACATTGTCATTTTATTCAATCCCTATAAATAATGACATGCCTACTTCGTTTTTTCTCGGGCAAACAGGGATCATATACGAAGCGCCAATGAAACAAAATGAAAACGCAGCGCGAAAATGGAATTTCAGCGGTCACCAAATATAGATAACGACATGCAGTCTCAAGCAATTTGATCACACATATAACTATATATACATGTGCATAGCATGCCTTTAAATAAAGCCTTTATATATGCTATATTTTTCTTCCAGCCTATAGCTTTGCTCTTAAAAAGGAGGGTTTTTTCTTTCTACCTACTATAAATCCGAGAAGCCTAAAGCTAGCTAATATCAAAAAGGTTTCAAAATATCGAAACTTAATACATACCTTAATTGAGAGGCTTATTATCCTCATTTTTCACGCCGGCAGCACTGATGATACTCGACGCCTGTCTTTGCTAGCGGCTTTCCAGCAACATATACATACGCCTTTCCTTGCCTTGCCTTACGCGAACCGACCACTTTTTCATTTGTGGCATATCTATATATATAAACTCCCTCTCAAAACTACTGGCATTGACAATTGAAGCTCAATATGTTGGATGTGGGAAGAGCGCGCGTGCGAAGTATATCATATGAACATTACACCTGGTCAAAGCGGTAAACTCAACCAATAACAAAGAAAAGTTTTTTCCGTTGTCAGAGAGTTAATTAATAGGAATATCCTAATCCAATCAGTGGACTGTAAAATAAAACAGGTTGTCAGACAACAAGGAATCACCTTCGAGCTTCGGCGCAATTTACTGATATATATATATATATATATATATATTATATATATATATATATATATATTATATATATATATGAACCAATATCACCAGCATTGTCTTTGTTATCTACGAATAAGAAAGGACCAGCGCCAGCCACCAGCAGCTCACCCGGTTTTGATATAAGATTTAGTGACAATGAAAATCATCTCCTCTCATGATTCAGAGGCAAAAAGTAAGAGCATCATGAATTAATAATGCCATATATATAT
>NW_021163895.1:0-19683 GCF_004324835.1 Dendronephthya gigantea | reverse complement strand
TGACTTATTTCCTGTTCAGGATATTGCAAAAGTTTTTAGCTTTTTTTGACATAAAATTATTTCGTTGGCATTGCAATTTACGTCTAATGTGCGAAATTTGAATGTGTTAATTGTTGGTGGTATTAAATGACTAAAAGGAACAAGGAAAATTCGCAGCTAAATTGCAGTTTTATTTAGGACAATGTAAACACAAGTTGTTTGTCTTTTCAACTTGAAATATCTTTAGTAAACTTTTTAAACTTTGAAAAAGCAATGCTACTGGCAGTCCATAATATGCAACTTGGGCTATCTGAGGCATCAATGAAATGCTAGCTGTATCTGGTTTACAAGTACACTATGTATGTTATAAATTGAATGTTTATATGATTATATTGGGTCTGGTCTGCTATATTAGTACATCTGCATAGGAGGCAGAAGTGCATGCAAGAAAAATGGGACTATTTGCTTTGCAATGACATTGAACACTAGTTTGGTTTATTCAATAGAAAGTAACATTTGCTTGCATTTGTCAAGAAACCTTATAACCAGATAAACCAGATATCATATCCTGCGTACAAACTTCTCTCATGCCTGACAAATTGTTCATAGAGACAGCATTATTTTATCTTTACTGTTGTTCTCACAAATGATAATCTGCTACTTTTTTTCTGAATTTATTTGTTATACTTGCAATTAAAAAGTAATCATTCTTGAAATAGTTGAGATTGTCATAGCAGTATCCATTAGATAGTGTTTTTAGAACTGTTTAAAATTGTCCATACTTTGGTCTAACCTATTTTTATAAATTAAACCTGAGTCTTACAGTTTCCCTTCATTTGTTCACTTTCATTGCCTTTCAAGCATTTTTACTATGTTGAAAAAAAATGCAATCTGGTGGAAATTGATATCAAGGCTGTCTACAACCAGTTGCGTATGGTTATGCAGTTTGAGTAGCATACTAAAGTTTAAAGCATAAGCCTAGGCGTTCTAGAGATTGGTCACTTTGAAGGTCTACTGCCAACCTTTAATTTAAAAACAATATAATTAAAGAGCAACAACAACTGGCTACAGTAAGACCATTGTAACTGCCTATCTAAAATGACCTTGCAACAATGACAGATGTGGTATCTATTTTTGTGCTCTTGTCTAGGCTTTGCATGTGGTCTGCAAGTTTAATAGTTTATCCATTAGCATTGGACACTGTGGTTGCAACTGTAATCTTATCTTCTATTGTGGGCACATCATTACTCTTGATTTCAATTTGCATTTCAAACATTACTTAGAGCATTTGTTGGTATGTTCATTGCCAAGTACTGAGCTCATCCAGTTTGTTCCATTGTTCTATGATGACACAATAATAAGTGAATCAGAACTTTTGTATTGGAAGCTTCATCATCCACATCTTTGGAGTGGCAAATAAACATTTCTGGTCACTTTGTATGCAATTTGAAATCAAGGGTAATGGCTTTAATAACAACTGCTTGGTCTGTTATATGCCCTGAAAATCTAAATCCATTTTGTAATCATCCTGTACCCACTTTAAAATCTCATAGCAAATATATACTACATGACCACACAATCAACAACTTTGAAGTGAACAGTTGGCATAATGAATGACTTAGTTGCACATAAACATTTGGTAAACCTCCACACAATTTTTTAACAACATTGAAAGCTTTTAAATGTCAGGAAAAGTTTAAGTCTTCAAGTTGGGGTGGCAGTTTTAATTGAACTACCATTTATACTATTTCTTTTAGTACTAAAAGGTTCAAGTAAAGTCCAGCTACAATTGTCCATGAGACAGTTTGACAATTGTGCTAAGACTTCAAAATCTAATAAATGTTTAATTGTTCCCAAAGGTTACTCTCTGAAGATGAAATAGTTGCAGAAAAAATTAAAAAGGCTATGGTATGTAAATGTTTTATTAGATATATATTCTTATACAGTAGGTAGTACATATTTACACTATTATCTCGTGTCATATTATATTTATAGCCTTTAATCTTTTCATCTAATTTTTTATGTTGTTGTTATTCCAAGAAACAACAGACTCTTTTAACTCGCCCAACTATTTTGCTTATTAAAAATATGCCATTTTCATGGAAAACTTTTTGTCTCAGGGCCTCTTGATGTGATCTCGCCTACCGGGGATAATTTAACAACTTTTTAAGAAAATGATTCTCAGGAGTAGTACGTTATTATCCTGCTGATGAACAGCATCTTAGATTGTGTCTCTGCTGGCTTCGCAAGTCTCTTTGGTTAGAATTTTATCCCCGCAAGCGTGACCATACAAACAGCTCTTAAATATTGATTGATTTGTCAGAAAATAAGATTTAGTATTAGGATAGTTGATAATAGGATTCGCCTTTTTTACATTGCCCAATAATACGAGCATTTTTAATACTAACATTTGTGTACCAGCGTTACCCTAAAGTTGTTGGAAAATTTGCCCACCCTCAAATTTGCCTCCCACTGACCGAATGGTCTATGAAATATGGCTCCCCTTTTTGAAATTGGCTAGGCTATGTTGTAAATATGTAGTGTGCAATACGTTGTGAATTTAAATGTGACCATTTAAAACATGGTCGCCATTGGCTTCATAGTATATGCGTGATACAGTCATATCAGTTGACTTTACATGACGAATCAATATTACTAAAGTGGATATGGATTATGGAGCAGCTCAAGATTAAGGATTTTCTCCATGCAACCAGAGTATTGTGTAAGGAATTTTACCTGTGTCCTTTGTCAAATCATCTTCCTTTTTTAAACATTTTGTAGAATCAAGTTGTACAAATAAAAACTGACCTTCTACAAGACGTCAATGCAGATGTGAAAAAATTAAAACAGACAATCCAGCAATTAACTAGTGAGAATCAAAGACTCAAAGGGGAAAGGGAAACTCTCAAACAAGAAAACGAGACGCTAAAACAAAGACTTTCGGCTCAACCAAAAAAAGAAAATAATATTTAATCCATCGATTCTATCTGTAAGTTGACAATATCAGTTCTTCGGAGCAAATTAAATAGTTTTTAAATGTTGCAGTTTACGAGAATTTCGAAGAGATCAGCGGTTCAAGTGGCGAAGATATGTGGTCTCTTTAAAACATTTGCATATAAGGATATAAACCAGATTTTGTACAGTAGAACGCTGTGCAATATTCGAGTTGTGGACAGCTACAAACGAAGCACGGGATCACTTTCTCGACAAATTATCAAACTGCAACTTTTGTAATAGTCTTTTCTTGCGAGATCAGTGGACCAGTGACAGTGTAAAATATTTCCTATGAGATTGTTAAATTTTCAAAAAATCGAATCTATTGGCACATGTGCCGCTCACATCGTGTTAAAGGGTCTTTTCTTCATGCATGCAAATCAGCAAAAAGTACAATGGCGCCTATGCTACACATATTTCTGTTACATATTTCAAATGTTTCAAATTTCCAATGTTTCCATCGGTACTTACGTTTCCGGAAGCTGTTGTCTTCCGTTCGAGTTATTTTGCGATCAATGACAATGTATACTTTGCCAAAAAGGGCTAAAATTACATGCCATTCGGATAAATTGAACGGCGAGATGGTGCTGGACTAAAATACTATTGTATCACGCTATTTTTGAACCGATCTACATTTTTATATATAGCTCATTCATTTATAAGGTTTTTCTTTCAATACCCTAAAGCTTGAACTCTAAGCACGCAAGGGATGACGGGTGTTACCTAGTCAGATCCCTAAAGTCACTAAGGCTGTGTGCACACGAGCGTTGTTTCCCAGCGTTTTCAAAATCGTTTTTGTCTATTTTAACGTTTTGAGTGGACTCCTGTCCACAAGATCCAAGAGGATAATATGTTAAATTACCTTCAACTTCTATTGTAAATTGACGGTGTTTGACTGTCTTCTCCGCAGGCCCTCGTTGTCTCATGGGAGGGTTACAAACACGCTGGCTCTCAAAATGGTAAGCTTCCAATGAGGCAACCAAGGCCTGCGGAGGAGGCTGGGCAGTTGAGACCGTTTTAGCATAAAAACGAGGATTAAAACCCTCGAAAACGTCACCGTGTGCACATAGTCTAAATCGCCCTCGAAGCATGTGGGTTTTCTGTTGTGAGTTCCCATACCTCCAAGTCAAAGAAGCAATAATCCATCATCTCTCCAGCACGCTCAGAGTTTAGGGTTTGGTGATTTGTAAAGCAACTGTCATTGAATTAGTTGTATACTTGTAAACTGCAAACTACAGTTAACTAAAACAACTAACTAAAACAACTAAAAATGAAAACTATAGGTGCCAATTCTGTTAAATTTTCGTTGGCAGTCCTATGCATTCATGCTTGCCACCGACTGCGAGGAAATTCCTTCCTTCATGCTAATTGTTGGTGATTTTACTGACATTTGAGGGCAGAAGTCTTCTGCAAATGACACCGAGTTTCGCATTGTTTCAGTCCTTCTCAATATTCTATTTTTTTAAAGTACTTTGAAAACCCAAGTGATGTTCATAGCCATAGGTACATCATATTTCTCAAAATCAGTATTGGATTAACACGTGTTTGAAAATTGATATGCAAGCAAGCCCATGTAACTCTCCATTCCTTACACTTGGACTTGACCGCCCTTTTAGATTTTTTGAATAATTTAGTGTCTTAAGGAACAATAAACACAAAATAAATAGTAAATAGGTTGGTATTCTGTTAGCGTGAAAATTACATTAATTCGAAATTAACGGAATTTCGTAACACAATAAAAATTACTGAATCCTTGTATCGCATTATCCATACCGCAAACAGCACTAGTTCTTACAGTAGCAAACTAGTGAACTCTATGAAATGAAACGATAACTTGGTCGCCATCTTCAAAGTTGGGCGACAATGCCAAACCATTCTTGTTTTTTGTCGTCACGTTCGACATCGCGCGCGTGCTCCTTCCCTGAAGGCTTTGGCTACGAGTTTAGCCGATTACTGAGATTGACCTCACGTACATTTACCCCTGCAAATTCAGGGGGTACAGGTAGGGTTAGGTAATTTGCGAGAAAATTATGCCCTAAAATATCCCTAGAAAACCTGCCTCGTAGAACAATCAACCTCGTACCCAGGGAATTTTACCTCCACATTTAGGACAGCCTAGTCCCAGGCCTTGTAAACGCGCGTTGTTAATTATGTAGGGTAGCCCGCGAATAAGCCCGCGCTGAGAGGCTTAGGCTCCTAGCACAAAATGTTGAGATTTCAAAAATTTGGGGTAGTGTCGCAGCTCCTCGCAAAAATGATTTTCATTGGCTGAACTTTACAATAAATTCTGTTTTAACCAATAGCATAGCTTCGTTCTTTAGAAAGCCATAGAAAAGCATTATCCAATTGGACGAAAGCTTCCTGATGCAAATATTTTGAGATTAGTATTGCTTCAGAAAAATTTTCTTACAGCCATTGTGAATTAAGAATTATTACTGACATTTTGTGCTAGTCCTCTGGTCCCCTCCCGCGCGTTCAAACCGGTGACGTCACAAGAATGCAAGGCACGCTAAGGAGGACTAGGGACTAGTCTGCACATTTAGGACGACGTCAAAATGCTCTCGGTACGAGGTTGCCTAAATTGGTTGCCTGACAACAAACTCAAATAATCTTGTGACGTTGCTCGTACAGGTAGGAATCAACAGTAGTCCTGATGTTTGAAGATTTCGCCCTGGCTGATCGTCAAATTTTGGTAAAATCTTCATTCATCACTCATTTTATTAATTACAAGAAAAAAAAATAGGTATGCAATGCATACATGTGGGTAGCCTCCAAAGCATTGGCAAAGATTTTCAAGTGTTGTTCGATGTCAAATGACAGGCCGCAATAATGGCGTGGAAATCAACTGCATGATGCTTAGTTTTACGTTCTAATGCTATACGCAAAGGCAAAAATGGGCTAGTTTGCTAGTTGGATTCAGTTATAACAAAGTAGACATAAGAATAATCAATGAAATACCAATGAAATACCATTTCTGCGATTAATTTATCTGAAAGTTGAAGCCAGTTTACACCGATCAGACTGACAAAATTTCGGCTGTGCCCAGTCTCTTTCGTAGATAAACAAACCCGGCGGACAGACATGCATCATCGCTCATCGTTTTTTGCGTGTAGCATAGTGGTTAGCCCGCAAACGGGCTACCCACAACAAACCTGGAGGTTTGCCAGATCATGCCCAAACCTCCAGCACGGAACCTCTACTTTTCAGAATATTTAGAAGCCTAAAAATGTAAATTTTGCCGCTTGGAATGTCGCCAGACGCTCCTTAAACGCGTCCTCCCCCCAAAGCCAGGGATCTCTCCCTACTTTGGCTTGCATCTACCTTGAACACATATACCCGTAAATTTTAACACGGCAAAATGTTTATTTGTTCTCAAATTATCCCGTCAATCGGAGAAGTTTGTTTTTGTCTCCGTTGTCACGATGCTTTACGCATAATCAGAGAAGCCTTTCTATCATCAACATTTCGTCTTCATGTAAGAGAAGAGTTTTTGTTTCCCTCACGATTTTTCCTCCCTCTGGTCAGGCGGTGTCCATTTCAGGCAGTTTGGATCAACTGCGCCATAATTTGGCGGACGATTTCTTATTTTGTCTTGATATTCCTTAAGAATGTCCTATATGTAAGAGATGAATAATACTAAAAATCAGTTTTCCACAGACGATACTTCCCCACGGAGCAACCATTTCGAACAACTGTACAGTAACCATAGTAAATTCGCTTTGCGAAAAAAACGCTTCATATAGCAAACAACTATAAGTAGATCCGTACATCTTTGGATACATGTCAAAATGCATGATATACAAGATAAAAGTTTTTCAACAGAGCTAGGTTTCCTGTTAGATGATAAAAGAGTATCACGAGAATGACATTATTACATGAAGGGTTTACCGGTACCATTTTACGTTTCATTACAAAACAAGGTTCATACTTTTCTACGCCTATTTTCTTCCATGCATAAAATCTTTTGATTCATGAAATTCCTAAAACGTGGAGTTTTTTTAATATATTGATTTTAGATCTCAAAACGGAAAATACAAAAATCGTAACAGCCGAATGGTAGGTAAGCGCGTATTTATATAATAATTTTACAAATAGTAATTTGTAAAATTTGTACAATTTTACAACCACCAATATAGCAAACATGCAATCATACTTTTGGCGCGTAAAACGTCGTTTGACATGTGACATTGCGAATCCAGTATATAGTGTAAATACGCAGGGCCTAAGAATTCTGATTTTTACATATATTTAAAAAGCGATGTGAAATTAATCAACATGCTTTCTGAAGCACGTTTCAATAATCCTTACAACCGTTTCAATGTTGCAGAGAATCTTCGCTTTCAACCTGATATTGCCGTTCCATTTGCGTGGTTAAACCGCTATCACGATTCAGCTGCTTTCCATATCAGTGCACGAGAAGCTGTGAAATTGCCTTTTTAGCAACAAAAAATAGCAACCCGGTCGTAGGGTTGCATACCTTTTGACGTGCATTGCACGATGGACATTTCATAATTTAATAATAATAATAATAATTTATTAATTTATATTGCGCAAATATCAATATACATTTCTTCGCATATATATGCATGCGCTTCATCGAGCTGCCTGCGTCATAAATCGTGAGCCCTCTATTAAGTTTACAGCTATAGACCGACTATATTAAGTATATAAAAAATGGATGCACACAAGTACGACATACTTCACGTTTCAAAATAATATGGCTGCCTTTCCAATACTTGAGCATTCCCAGATATTGCAAAGTACTGATAAGATCAGCGGTGTTAATTCCTGTCAGTGCACTAATGTCTAAAAGGAGAACAAACACCCGTAGACTAAGTGGAAAGGCTGGGCTAAGTCTGGTGAAAAATTTTTTAAAAAAATCCGTTGGGATTGCAGAGATAAATGTGAAAAATTATCCTAAAAAAAAAAAGGGCCGGAATAATTCCGCGCCGATTAAATTTGGCGGATTTTTGCGTCTAGGGAGGGAATATGCTCATACCTTTTATAGAGACAGCGTCATCATTGTTATCGTTCAGGAATCCAAGGACTATCTCGGTCCAATAACTTCTGTAACTTATCAGACCAAGATCTGATAAAGGTCTCTCAGGAGAGCCTGTTTTACACTCAGTTCGCGACAATAAGTAACCTTAAACGGAAAGCAAATAATATCAGACGTGTATAATTCCACTCGAAATTAAGACCCTTTAAAAACCTTTAGAATTTACCTACATCGAGTGAAGTGCCACAAATAGTAATTAATTCAACTGAGGTGGTATAAAATCATTTATATCACGAGACAATTTTTAACGAAGTATAGAAAGAAGCAAACTCCGAAAAGCAATTCTTATAAGGCATACAAAAGATTAAAAACTATTAAAACACAGGCAGGACAGAAAATTCTGGTGAATTTATATCCATGTTATATTCTCAAACCGTTTTTTAAAATATTATTTTGACTATCAACAGAATTATTTTCTATCTTGTTTCTCAGGAATTGGCAATCGTTCTATATATGATATATGGATAAAAGCGATTGGAATATTTAACTTATATTCTTCCCCGGTGATTACTTACGATCCTTTTACGTTTTTTTTACATCATCTAATAATTCTGGAAAACCAAGATGCTGGTAAAGACAACATGCATATATGTAATATCCCCTGATGCTCACAAGTAACAATATACACTTAATATATGCTCCCGAGGGAAAGAGTGGGCTTTGAGTGAGCTTTGAGTCTGAATGTGTGTACAATAAGTGTTTTGTTAGATAAGAAAAAAACATGCATGTTACACAACAATTTTATTTAAACTTTTAAATTTTTCACTTGTTTTCCGCATTTATTTAAAATCATGTGACTACGAATGAACCAATCACATTTAAAATACACAGCACCTATATAACAACATGCATTTTTGCACTTACTGAACGCGACCAACATTTTTCCAAACCCACGTCGCATATACGGTGGGAGGCATAATATGCAGGAAACGTTGTAGTTCAGACGGGACTTTTTCTCCTAAAATAGCATAAGAACGCGCTATTATAAACAACGAAGGCGATCGAAGGCGGGTTCGGAAATAAAACGTCATTTTACCTTTGAAAAATATCCAACTAAATGGCATCCTGTGTTATCACGTTGCGTCAGAATGTAAAACAGAAAAGGTTCCACGTCGTAATAGAGGGTTTTATGGTCCAAAAAAAGTTTAGCCAGCAAGCAGAGGTTTTGACAATAGGTCTGAAAGAATGCCAATAAAATATGTGTAACGACTATATATGGCGTGGGCCGCGTGGCGTCCACCAAATGGCTACCTTTTCTTTCTTGCCGTCAACTTCGAAGAAAGAAATATTCCCTTTGCGATAGATTTCATCCCCTGGCGGGTAACGCCACGTACACTTTGCCTTCATAAAAAAATGAAAACATGTTTGGTGTGTGTTAATTCCCGGGCGCGCTAACAGCAGAAATGATTGTACAAGTATCAACTGTCAACTCTAGAGGGCCTTCAATTTCCTTAGCATGTTTCGATATAGAGGTTAACCGAATATATGGAAATCGTTATATCACAAAGAACGTTGTAAGCTTTTAACTTTGAAACTTGTTGTTCATGCGTCAGTTCAACCAAAATATTTAAAGAAGTTGCGGTAAAATACCAAGTGGACCAACAATTATTTTGTTCAGTGACATCATCACACCCAAATATTTCCACGCACGAGTGCAAGCAAGCATGTGTACGACGATGGTACACCGACAACGCGGACTAGGGCAGATTAATGAAAGGAATTAAGGTCGCGAAGACGCGGAAGCAGTTTACAGATATAACAGCATAATAACACTTACCATGTGTCTTCTTGAGATGGTCAAACTTTTCATGTACTTCAGACAAAATTCGCACACATAAACTTTCGGAAGATGGAAATACTCCTGCGGATAGGGAGATGAGTACCAGGCATCGATATCGTATATACCGAATTCAATACGACGTACATTACAACTTGTGCTGGTTGGTTCAAAGGTTCCCTGACAGAGGAAAAGAAAATGTGTCTAACCAGTTGTCCTTTGAAAAATTATTTTACTAAATTTGATAATCCACCAGAAATTTGTCGAGGTTAACGACTTCGGTGTCTCGAAAACCTGCAGAACGTCTGTAAGAGCAAGGCTTGGAGTAAAAAAAACTTTTACAAATTTTAGCTTGACTGCTCCGTCTTTTCATTTAAAGACGGGTTTCAGTAAATGGAGTGGTCTCACACAAATGATTTTTAAAATACACTGTATGGTCAAAGAAACAATATTCATTACTGAAATATTGTTTCAATATTCGGAAACAATATTCGTTATAATGACATCGACGGTGAAATAGTAAGTATAATTGAAGGTTAGATTTGGAAATATAACACACGTACACTGATACATAAATGCAAAGGGAAATTCGGAAAAACCTGACCAGACGTTTACCGTAGCAAGTCGTATTTGCTGAGCTGCATGGTGGAGAAACGATGTCATGTATGGATCACCTAAACTGTTTAAAAATGTAAATGTTATTGGATGCAAATCTTACCACCATCTTTGCAGCCTTCTCTTTGGCTCTCATGAACATATTAAAGTCGTATTCAGTCACTAGTTCTTTCAAATGCTCTTCTTCCTCTTTGCTAAACGATGATTTGTTGTAATTAGCGGCTGAGATAGGAGTCCTTGTCACCGGTGTCTTTGTTTCACACGTTGCAGTCTTCGAATTCTCGACACGGGGTTTATTTTCATGTCTCTCTCGGCAGCTTTTAGTTTGTAACTTGGATAAAGATGGTACGCTCACTTTAAGCGAATGGGTTAGATGAAATTCGTTCGAAGCTGGAATCTACCAAAAGAAAAAAAGTGTCACTTTCATAAGGACAACACACTATAAGTATGCAGCATAGTCCTGGGCGAAAAAAACAACGGATGAGCTATCTTTAGTATATAATTTTCCAAAATCAACTTGACCAAACCGAGCGCAAAATCGTAATGTTTTGAGACACACAGATTCTCCTGCGAGTCCTCACAATTGTTAACGGGCATAGTTAGTACGTTCGTAACTATAGCGCTTATGAGGTGACAATAGTATGGATGCTAGTTGGAAATAGTATGGAAGTTTATAATATTCATACTATAAATGCTATTTCATATATGGATATAGTATGGAAACAATCTGGGTAAAGCATATTTTCACAGCATAGATGTTGAGAAAATTTGCAGTAGTACGTGTCTAGCACAAGATCTAATATTTCAATCAGTAACATCACACTACAGCAGCAGTTAAACATATTTTAAAATGAGTTCTAAATCTTAAGCGACTCCTAGCTTATAGTTAGTTGGGACATTATGCTTTAACCGCATTGGAATATTAGAAAAAATCATTTTAAAATTTCAAATCCAGGCTTTAACCGTTTCAACCATATGAAAAGAGTTAATAATATAAATGTAATAATATAAATTTACATTAATAATATAAATCTCTGAAACTTCCTACCGGCTTCCTTTGGCTTCGTCTTGTAGGAGATTTGGAATGTTTTTGGAATTTCTTTGGCGAACTCTTCTCCTCTCTTCGCTAAAATGATAAAGACATACATAACTTTGTTGTTCTCAGACAAAATGATTCAGAATTGCACAAGTTGTGAAAAGGACACGATAAAAGCAAAAACTCCACTCATGCAGGACTTAGCTATATATAACAGTGAACTAATCAGCAGGAATCGCATGAAAGTGGCGATGATGAGAAATTTTTTGATAAAAAGAAAAAAGCGGATCGTATGTTGCTGGAAAGGAAGATCTAAAATCAAGCCGCAAGGGAATTATCAGAAATGTCTTTAAACCTGATGACTATACGGGTACACTATTAAACTAAAAGAACTCTCCACTGAAAATAACTTAAAAAGTTATTTTGAGTCGTTCAATGGTGAATCAAAGTAGCTAAAATTTTATCCGAAGAAGTTTTCGAATATTATGCTTGACAACGAACTTGGGAAGAGTCCGACACACCCAGTACCCTCCTTCGCCATGGCCCTGATTATCAGTAACAAACCTGTCGTTTTTTCTTCTTCGAACGAAGTATAGGACATCCCGATGGCGTGTGATGCGACAAAAGTACACCAGTAGCATGACCCGATCCATCGCATCCCGGCGTCGGGCAAGTTCTATGAAAATTATAATGTTTTCTCCCCTTTTCGCCTATATATGGTAAAATAAAATTTACCGGTTTCTTAGGCAGAAAAGCATATTTGTGAAACATTCTTTTGATGTTGTTCTTGTAAGTGAATTGTATAGTGTAACCCATTTTCATCCTATACAGTTTATATGTTATTTGTAAAAGACAAGTTATAAGTACCTGTTTTTGGTGTGGTTTTTGTTTTCTCTTGGCGAATGTTGCTCTCGTTTTTTGTTGATTTCTTTTTAGGCGAAGTGGAACATTCCTCGGAGAGTTTTCTTTTAAGCTTCTTCTCTCCTTCGGATGTATCGTCTCTGAACTCCCATATGTCAACCAAATCACCGCCATCTCTACCAGATTTGCCAGGACTTCCAAATATCTGTCGCTTTCCAAGGCGTGCAGCATTTATTTGATTCGGTGAACTGTGTGAATTACTACCGTGTTTTGGTGGCGATTTCGTGAATGGTCCTTTTAAACTTAGTGGTCTAGTAGGAGTAGATTGTGAAGTTCGATACGGCGACTTATTAGCCTTAGGCGAATTCTTGATGGATTCTTTTTTCTCAGCCAAATTGCATTTTGGACATATCCATTCCTCTGTCAATGAAAGTTTCGGAAGAAAATGCACATTTGAATGACAGCTGGAAGACCGTATGTCTTAAATTTTTAGCTCTCAAATTGGAGGACCAATGGTCTGAAATTATACTATACACAGTCAATTATGTACGTACATACCTTTTGGAGGTTTATCCAATTGTGGCTTTAAACAAAATGTATGATAACTTTTGTCACATCCATCACAGCACAGAAGCTTTTTCTAAAATCAAGCGTAATACATATGTTTTCTTAAACCCAATGTGTGGTCCACAGTGGAATTATATATTGCAAGATGTGCAAAATGCAAGAATTACTAGCAAGGATAAGATCAACTAGTGGACAAGGTCAAGCAAAATATTTTGATTTAATTATCATTGGCAAACAGATCAATTATTTTAATACTTATACTGTATGTGAGGCAAATAATTTATCTGCAATAATGGATTTTGGTAATGGCTAAAGCTTTCAAAGCATTTTTGCAGGAACATTTTTCAGGTAGGTATAGAGTCTTTACAGTTGTTGAATTGCTTCAAAATATTGGCAAAAAAAACATTGATGGCTGTGTTTCATTTGTTTAGAAATTTCAGTGTTTATGTTTCATAAAACATGCTTGAAAAATCATATAGCCACAGAAGCCACCACATTGCTTTGAAAAAATGGACATCAATGAACATGCCAACAGTATTATTAAATGCAGCTAAGCAACCCTTTTAACAAATGTGCATGCTCAGATTATTATTTGCATAAACCCAAACATTGATAAGTAAATTGATCAAGCAATGAAAATTCAGAATACTATAAACTGAATAGATGATCTATTACACATCTACCTCATTTTTATCACTTTTGCATACTTCACATGATTTACAATCATTGCATTGCCATGGATATGAACATATAACTTGGTGAATTTCTTTATGTAGTTCAAGGCACATGAAATGGACTGTAAATTACAAGAAAGTGTCCATTAACAAAAAAATGTGCTAAAAAAGCATAGTTTGATAAGCGTGGGAGGTTGAAAGGTTGTTTCTGGCATTCCAAAGCACTTAATTGCAAGTTTAAATTTCCTTTTTGCTCAGGCCAAATAATGTTGGTGCATTGATAGAGTTTGGCATACGCCAAAGATCTTTGGTGTGGAGTTACAAAATTGTAATATACAGGGTGTATAAAAAAATCAGACAATTGTTGAAATGTCCATAAACTTAAAATTTTGCATTTTGCAAAACTTGTGTTGATATAAGGTATTTTAAGGTCTCTTGAACACCTTAACACTGGAAATAATTGAATGAAAAATTTTGTATTGAAATGTAGGAAGAGTTATTTTCAAACACCACCTAAAACAAGTACGTATTGCGCACAAAAATGGACGACGGCTTCAATCTTAATTCATTATCATAGGCTGTAAGTTTGTGTAATGTTTCAGGAACTATCAAAGTTTTAGACAATTTGGTGTACATTAAATCCACCGTGCTGCCTCTCGAACTTGGACTTTCTTGCTATTTTTAGCCTTCCCTACATAATTTTTGTAGCTCACAAATGATTGCACATATGATTAATGTAAATATCAATAATGGATGAAATTATTACTGCATGAAAGAAAGATTATGCAGTTAGTTGTCTACAACTATCAGTTGTCGAAAAAAAAGTTATTGACAACAAACTGTTTTCCTGTGGAGGCTGTCAGTTAAAAAACATGGGCATACAACTCTGAAAAGTGTCACCATTTCTTTGCAATAACAACTGCTTCTCAGACCTTCAGTTGGTACCATTATATCTAATGCTATGTTTAACAGTATTTGTTATAAACTTGGACAGCACACTGTGATATGTTGGTGAGTTAGTACACACCACACTGGTCACTGGGCACATATATAGGTGATTCGTTATAATGAGGTATGAAACAAAACCCTGACACTTACAAATGTCACTACAGGATGAGCAAGTCATTGTATTTTTCAAATCACTCTGTCCATGTAAAGTTATTGACTTTTCACAAATGTTGCAGACGCGATTCCTTGCCATGATTATTGATACACAGCAGTGACGGCACAGTTTTACTGCTTTTACACAGTATAACACCGAGTGAGTACAAACCAGTCAACTTCACTGGTAAAAACTGAACAAAATAAGGTAATAACGAAAATATCTTTGCCTAAATCACTCCTTAATTTAATTCTCGCGGCGATAATCGTTAATATTTTTGCAATGAACAACCATCACACTTTAATTATTAAAAATATCAGCAAGCAATGCATATCGCACTCTAATCTGGCCGCCATGTTCTTTCACGGGTCGTGGAACTTCACATTTCTATCAAACAGTCCAATCAAGTACCTTGTTGTAAAAAAATCGATTGTGCTAACCAATCAAAAATGTTGGTGCAAACCCTTCTTTCGGTCTGGGACTGGAAACTACAATCAAGATAAAACGGTGGTCGAATCATAAAGAAATATTTATTTTATAAGTTTATTAAAATAGATTTTCATTCCAATGGTCCATATATTCTACACTATTGTCAGCAAATGTCATGTTTGTTAATCAAATTTCATTAAACCGAATTATCCGGAGAAAAGCTGCAGGGTTTCGGTAGAGAATTGTCAATGAATGTACTAAACTGCCTGTCTCCAGAAAAAATTGGAATTGAAAGTGATGGAGAAATGCAATATCCAGGGAGAAGAAATTGATTTATATAATAACTATAGTGAAACACGCAATGTGATTGGTCAATAGCCGTGCAGGATCAGACAATCCTGCACGCGTTTTAGACAATCCTGCACGCGAAATTTAATTTTAATAAAGTTAACCGTTGTTTCACTACAGTTATTTTATAAAACAATTACCAAATGATTTTCCGTGCAGGATTGCGTGATCCATGCACTTGGGATGTTGCTCGACTTTCGGAAAGCGTGAAAATACACTCGCCTACGGCTCGTGTATTTTCACGCTTTCCGAAAGTCTCGCAACATCCCGCGTGCATGGATCACGCAATCCTGCACGGAAAATCATTTGGTATTCCTTTAATACCAATTGATCTGATCGAAAATGTATGCTTAATTTTTTTCTGTAAAATTAAAACCTTAATGTTTTTTTTTTGAGGCTTATGAACTTTAATATTTCAGGCAAATCGAAACAAAGCCTTTCTTATGGTCAGTTAGGCAGGGACAGCGTGATCCAGCGTCCATTATTTATATAACTGCCAGTATAGTCTCGAATTGATGTTAACATTGGGACCTACCCACCCACGCTTGTTAACATCAAAGCTCACTTCCCTTGTGGTCGTTTGAGCACTAGCTCTGGCCAGCCACTATGCTTTGCGCATGTCTATACACGTAGACGGCTCTGTGTTGAACCACATGCGGTTGTTGAGAGCTAACATATGTGCATAAATACGATAGTCATCTCATGTATAGATGTACCAAGGTGCGTTGAATGCTGAAACATGTATGTACATGCATGTAAGTAAGTACTTTCAATAAAAAAATTTCACCTCAAGTTCAAATGATCAGATAAGCACTTCCAGCCATGTTCATTACTTTTAGCCTGAAATATTCTCACAAGTGATAAGCTTGGGTACTTGGAACTCTACTCTTATGCCTGATGACCAGAAACATTTGAAGGTCAGGACTTTATTTCTTCACTGCTTTTGCTATACTTTTTTGTTTGATCCAACCTTTGCACAAATAGCTCTGATAAAATATAAATGCTAGTGCATGGTGGAAAACCAAAATATAGGGTATAAGTTAACATATTGCAAATTATAATGCACTTTTGAAAGTACATTTGTGCAAATTAAGAAACCAATTTTTAGCTGATCAATCAGGTCACCTCTACTATATAAAATGTTAATTAATTTATGTCAATATAAGTGTAAATTATGAGTGCCTAGGTGTGGGTGAGGGAAAGGAACAAATTTGCATTCTTAGGTTTGAATATGCCCGTCAAGGGTAAGTATGGTAAACACGGAGAACATTTTTGCCTATATTATTACCTGTGTTGCAACTCAAAATTTATTTTGGATAAATTTTGGATTTGGATATATATATATATATATATATATATATATATTATATTATATATATTATATATAATATATAATATATATATATATATATATATATATTATATATATATATAAATAATATAAAACAAATGCTTTTTATCTGTTGTAGATTGAAGAGTGCTCAACACAATTTTTGTAGAGCGATATTTATTTATTTAATCTTAAAACAGTATTAGCTGCTACTTAAAGTTTCATGCTTCTTGCAATCACCAGGCAACTGTTCATACACGCGTAAAAATCATCATGTTGATACTTATCAATTATTGGACGAGGTCGAGCAAAATATCGTGATTTGTCGGTGGCGAGCAGATAAATTATTTGCCGATGCCGAAGGCAGAGGCAAATAATTGATCTGCGAGCCACCGACAAATCACGATATTTTGCGAGAACCGAGTTCAATAATTGTTTTATCATTCACCACTCAATTTTCAATTCATTCACCACTCAATTTTCAATTTTGAGTTCGTTTTATCGGACAGTTCGGCAAAGCGAGTCGCCTTAGTCGCCATTGTTTATAAAATTGACATTAATGCGCATGCTCAGAGTATTATTTGCAGCTGAGTATTATTTGCACGCAGTTAACTGCAGGTAAATTAACCAATCAAATTGAGAATACTATAAGTGAATGATAAAAGTTGTTAAAAGCAGGAGTGAGCAATGTTGTGCTGCACCCTGTGAACAGTGTTGTTAACAATGTTATTGAAGCTTGTTGAATCATCAATGTTGTCGCAACTTGTTACAACAACATTGCATCAACATTGATTCAACAACCTTTTAACAATACTGTTCCCAGGGTGCAGCACAACATTGCTCACGCCTGATGTGACAACCTGATCATTTTTGGCTGTGTAGTTCAGTTCAGTTTGGTGACGTTACTCACTAACGGTTTTTTAACGCACGACGTGTCCGTTGGTTTCGTACGCGCTCGTGAATTTTCCCGCGTGGAACTTTTCTGCATGGCGCATTCGCGAAAAGTTCTGATCTTCGATTAAGGCTTTTCTTTGCCTTTAAAAGGCACAACTTTTCCTCCGTACATAGCCTACAGTGTTTTCCGCCTGCCGAATAAGCTGGGGCACGCTTTAATATAGACCATTTTATTGCATAGTCCTTCCCAGCGTTCTTTAATTTCCATACTATTTGGAAGTTCCGTCTCGTTCTCGTATTGTGGGTTGTTAACGACTTCTTATGGTTCCCATACCTCTCTTTGAATCTGTTTGCCGTCATGCCGATGCACTCTTTCATGTCTTGACTGTCATTTGTTGTTATCACCGCCTTGTAAACAATGCTTTTCGTTTCGCACTTTCTTTTGGAGTGGACATTCGGTGGGCACTCTACATTTACACAATTTCTCGGAATTTTCCGCTGAATTTTCGGTTTTCGCAAGAACGCGTTTATTGTGTTCGAGATAGATTTTTTGTGTTCAAAATGTATTGTTTTCATGAAAGAATGCAATTGTAGTTAGTTTAGCATCATTTCGACGTATTTTCAACCCAATTTTTATATTTCACACAAGTGACCAAAATTAGGATTTTCCTTTGGTCCCCCGTAGCCGATTAGGCTCAAATTTAGGCTATCTCGAAACACAATAAACGCGTTCTTGCGAAACCGAAAATTCAGCGGAAAATTCCGAGAAATTGTGTAAATGTAGAGTGCCCACCGAATGTCCACTCCAAGGAAAGTGCGAAAACAAGCATGTTTACAAGGCGGTGATAACAACAATGACAGTCAAGACATGAAAGAGTGCATCCGCATTACGGCAAACAGATTCAAAGAGAGGTATGGGAACCATAAAGTCGTTTAACAACGAAAGGGAAGGACTATACAATAAAATGGTCTATATATTATTAAGCGTCCCCAGCTTATTCGGCAGGCGGAAAACACTGTAGGCTATGTACGGAGGAAAAGTTGTGCCTTTTAAAGGCAAGAAAGCCTTAATCGAAGATCAGAACTTTTCGCGAAATGCCGCCATGCAGAAAATTCCACGCGGGAAAATTCACGAGCGCGTACGAAACCAACGGACACGCGCGTGCGTTAAAAAACCGTTAGTGAGTAACGTCACCAAACTGAACTGAACTATGAACAGTTGCCTGATGATTGCAAGAAGCATGAAACTTTAAGTAGCAGCTAATACTGTTTTAAGATGAAATAAATAATATATATAATATTATATATATATATATATATTATATATATATATATATATATATATATTATTATTAAACATGATTTGCTCCATTTGCAACACAGGTGATAATATAGGCAAAATTTCTCCGTGTTTACTATACTCACCCTTGACGGGCATATTCAAACCTAAGAATGCAAATTTGTCCCTTTCCCAGCTCACATTATATATATTATAATATATATAATATATATTATATATATATATATATATATATATATATTTATTTATTTCATCTTAAAACAGTATTAGCTGCTACTTAAAGTTTCATGCTTCTTGCAATCATCAGGCAACTGTTCATAGTTCAGTTCAGTTTGGTGACGTTACTCACTAACGGTTTTTTAACGCACGCGCGTGTCCGTTGGTTTCGTACGCGCTCGTGAATTTTCCCGCGTGGAATTTTTCTGCATGGCGGCATTTCGCGAAAGTTCTGATCTTCGTTAAGGCTTTTCTTTGCCTTTAAAAGGCACAACTTTCTTTTCCTCCGTACATAGCCTACAGTGTTTTCCGCCTGCCGAATAAGCTGGGCACGCTTTATAATATAGACCATTTTATTGTATAGTCCTTCCCTTTCGTTGTTAAACGACTTCTTTTTCCCATACCTCTCTTTGAATCTGTTTGCCGTAATGCGGATGCACTCTTTCATGTCTTGACTGTCATTTGTTGTTATCCCGCCTTGTAAACAATGCTTTTCGTTTCG
>NW_021163894.1:0-19729 GCF_004324835.1 Dendronephthya gigantea | reverse complement strand
AACAATCCAAATTAAAAAAATGCCAACTGGCAAAAAAGAAATCGAAAGACTATGCAAGACTCCCGCTTCGCTTAAGTCTGAAGAGGAAGAATAATGATACTATAGAGATTTTGACCCCTCAGATATATCACGCCAGCAGGCAAGGAGCGAGCATCGGGATTTTGAGCTCTGTTTATAAGCTTATTACAAATACTGATATCTTTAAAATTTATATGTAACCTTTGAGTGAAAGGTTGTGGAGCTATTTTGAATTTATGTGAAGTCCTTTGAAATTGATTGCTGATAATTTATTACGTTTTGATATCATGTCAAAGACTCGTTCAAGCTCGAAAGTCGAAGGCGATGGGTGTCATGTCAATCTCGATCAAAAGATAGAAGCTTTTATGAAATCAGATGACTTTAAAGCAGTTCTTTCTACAGCAATTAATGTCGCAGTCGAAGCGGCTATCAAGTGTTTTAAGAACGAATTCGTTGAACTAATCGATGTTAGAATGAAAGTGCTCGAGGACACGAATACTTGCTTAAAACGAGAAGTGACAGAGCTGCATCGAAAGTTGGATGAAGTCAATGCTAAAGCGAACGAAAATGAGCAGTACTCTCGCCGAAACAATCTACGTTTCTATGGTATTATTGAGAAAGAAACAGAGGACTGCTACGATGAAGTTGTAAAATTTTGTGATCGCGAGTTGGGAGTGGCAATCGAGCGAAGTGAAATTGATCGTGCCCACCGAACCGGTAAACCCCAGCGCGACGATGGCCGTCCTCGTGCTATTATAATCAAGCTTAAAAGCTTTCACAGCAAGTTATCAATATTAAAAAACAAGCGTAGGCTGCGGGGGAAATTTCTGTACGTGAATGAAGATTTAACAAGAATCAATCAGCAACTGTTGATGTATGCGAAAGAAAAGTGCCGTGTTACAGCTTTGGTCTATACCTCGGATGGTCATATCTTTGTTAAGAGAAAAGATGACGGTAAAACTTCTATTATTAAGCGAAAAGAGGACTTGAGTACATACTCATGATTGATAATCTCCTTCCTTTTACCCTTTACTCAATTTTATTATACTTTGATAGCTATGAGTGCTTTTCCTATTACTTTGTCCTTTATTGTGTTTATTTTTCTCGCATCTAATTGTTTAACTATTGAGCAGCCCGAGGCAACTTTATATTGGTATCTTAATTTTAATGGCGCCTAGTTTAATAATGCATAGAGCAGCTACTTGGACTCTTATTAGCCAATTCTTATGTATTGAAGATAAGGTGGCGGTATGCCACTTAGCTTATTTAGTTTTGTTAATTCTATTGTCTGGAGACGTTGAAAGTAACCCCGGTTCACGTAATTTAAGACTAAATATAGGCCATATTAATGCTAGAAGTTTGAATGTTGAAGACAAATTTGATGAGATTTCGTCTGTTGTTATCGAACACAAACTAGATATTTTTGCTGTTTCTGAAACTTGGTTAAATCAGAGTATTTCTAGTGATTCATTATGTATACCAGGCTTTAGTCCGATGTTTAGATTGGACAGAAAAGATGGTAGAAGAGCGGGGGGCATTTTGTTTTACTTCTTGGGGATTTTAATGCTCATTTTGACGT
Organism: Dendronephthya gigantea; assembly: GCF_004324835.1. Taxonomy (NCBI): domain Eukaryota; kingdom Metazoa; phylum Cnidaria; class Anthozoa; order Malacalcyonacea; family Nephtheidae; genus Dendronephthya; species Dendronephthya gigantea. Next base: position 18,132 of record NW_021163894.1, on the reverse strand, counting down.
AAACGATATTCAGTCTAGTAGTGACTTCGGAATATATTTTTATAGGTGAATGGAGTGCAATAGCCTTTTTCAAGTGATAAACGAACCAACCCGTATAACAGCACACGGTGCCTCAATACTTGATCTAACTATAACAAATTCTCCGGGATATTTTGTTAATTCTGGTACTTTAAGCCCTCCATATAATTGTGACCATTCTTTAGTTTATGCTCGGATGAGCATTTCCTTCGCAAAACAAAAATGTTATAAACGACACATTTGGGACTTAGCCAAAGTAGATTCTAATACGTTATGTCAAGCCCTGTCGGAGGTGAATTGGGATAAATTATTTCAGGATGTTGAGGTGGTTTAATTGTTTTGAGCAAGTACTTAAAACCTTTGTTCCGAACAGAACAGTTGTTATTCGTCCAAGAGATAAACCTTGGTGACTTCTGGAATTAGGCGTGCAATTCGCAAAAGAAATAGGTTGTTAAAAGTTTTTAGGCGGCTGAAAAATTTAGTGGCATGGGAAAATTACAGAACGCAAAGAAATTATACCACATCGTTTATACGTTCAAGCAAGGAAAGATATTTTGCAAATCTAAATGTAGAATTACAGAACCCACATATTGGACCGAAAAAGTGGTGGGGGTTAGTGAAATCATTGTGTGGTAAAAAAATACAATCTGGAATCCCTACATTAATCGAAAATGATCGCTTAATAATTGACGCAAGAGAGAAAGCTAAAATTTTTAATGAATATTTCAGCACACAGTGTAGATTGGAAAATAATTATTCTCCGCTACCTAATTTAATTGCTTTTCAAAATATAAGAACATTGTCAGATATTTCCACGTGCGAACATGAGGTAAAAATTTTACTTAATAGTGTCGATGTTTCTAAAGCTTGTGGTGTCGATGGTGTGGGTAATTTTTTAATTAAAGCTAGTGCAAATGGTATTGCCAAATCTTTTTCTAGGTTTATAAATATCTCTCTTTCTAGAGGAATTTTTCCGTTTAAATGGAAGTTGGCAAATGTAATACCTATTTTTAAAAAAGATGACCGCCAGTCAAAATTAAATTATCGACCAGTTTCACTTTTGATATCATTATCAAAAATTATGGAAAAAATAGTTTTTATTTGGCTCTATAATTTTCTATAAGAAATTCAGTTTTTGAATCGTTTTCAAAGCGGGTTTCGCCCTGGTGATTCAACAGTAAATCAACTTATTTTAAGTGTTCATAAATATACGAAGCATTAGAATCAGGTAAAGAAGTTCGCATGGTCTTTTTGGATATTAGTAAAGCCTTCGATAAGGTTTGGCATAGAGGACTTATTTATAAGCTTGAGTTAGTTGGTGTAGCGGGCCCTCTTTTAAAATGGTTTAAAAGTTATTTGTTTGGAAGAAAACAAAGGGTTATAATTGATGGCCAGTCATCTGACTGGAATGAAATCGAGGCTGGCGTTCCACAAGGTTCTGTATTAGGTCCATTACTTTTCTTAATTTATATAAACGATATTACTCAGGATCTTCAGTGTGACTCTTTTCTTTATGCTGACGATACTTCTCTTCTTGAAGTAGTTGAAAATATAGATATTTCTGCGGAAAGACTTAAAAATGATTTGCAATGCATTAATGAATGGACACGTGACTGGCATCTTACTATAAATCCAGGCAAAACCAAATCTGTCACATTTTCAGTTAAAATGTTCAAACCAGCACATCTAACGTTATATTTTGCAAATGAGCCGATTGAAATTGTTAGTAATCATAAGCATTTAGGGGTTACCCTATCTTCAAATCTTTCTTGGAGAGCACATATATTCAATATTTATGAGAAAGCTTCAAAAAAACTTAATCTTTTAAAAAGTTTTAAGTTTAAGTTAAATAGAGAAACTTTATCAAAATTGTACAAGTCTCTTATTAGACCAGTGATGGAATATGCTGATGTTCTTTGGGATGGTTGCTCTGAAAATGAAAGCGATCTCATTGAGCACGTTCAATATCAAGCTGCAACAGTGGTTGTAGGTGCTATGAAGGGTACTAGTAGAGTACGGTTATTCGAGGAATTAGCTTGGGAAGATATGAAAACTAGGCGATCCATTCATAAACTTATTTTATACTTTAAAATTGTAAATATGCTAACACCAAATTATTTGTTGGATTTACTGCCTCAAACAGTAAAACAAAGGTCGGGTCTATCACTAAGAAATGCTTCTGACTTTTCTCTTTTTGGTGTGAGAACTGAAAGACTTAAAAAATCGTTTTTTCCTTGAACTACTATATTATGGAATAGCACAGATATTAATGATCGAAATTCAAAGTCGATTGGTTTATTTAAGAGCTCATTAACTTCGTTTTTTGACATTCAAACTTATACTGGCTATTATGATTTTTCTATTGATAGGCATTCTTCTATCTTACACACTCGTTTGCGCCTTAATTGTAATGCTCTAAATTATTATTTGTTTAAAATTAATTGTAGATTATCTCCAGCATGTTTATGTGGAGATTCTTGTGAATCAGTCATTCATTATTTGTTATTTTGTCCTCGTTATGCTGCTCTTAGATTATCCTTACTCTCGGCTGCTGCTCATATTTATGGTGAAGGCTGGTATCTCTTGTCCGATTCTCAAAAGTCTAAAATATTTTTGTTTGGTTCAACTGATTTGAGTGTAGATAGTAATAGATGTATATTTATGCATGTTCAAAAATATATTAAGCAAACTAATCGTTTTTCTAAGAATTTTTTTTACTTCTGAACCTTCAATTGAACCAGCTTTTATCACTTTCGCTGTTGGTTTTTCTTCTTTTCTTTTTGGAATGTTCGTCTTCTCCTGTTGTAAGTGTTATTTAATTCTTTGTAATGTTAAATGTAGTGTGAGCCCCTCGATGAGCGTCCACGCTCTTGGGTAAACACTAAAGTCAATAAATATGTTTATATAAATTTTGACCCCGGAGAAAAAACAAAGAAAATTCAACCCTTTTGTTGGAGCAAGATCACACACTGTTTGCCCATAGATAATGGAGGGGGATGGATTGGAATGCCGGCATACTTCAAAGGGTCTATTATGGTCTATCTTGGATCGCCCGGAAATATTTGCAAGTTGTGCAATGTTCACTTCCGGTTTACATTTTTATTTTGTCAAATGCAAGCAACAATTCCGGTGTATTTAAATTTCATTCGTATTCTATTTCAAAACATGGATTTTAGTTACTTTAATCTCGATATTTTATCAAGTGATGCCGCTGAAGTTAAAAAGGTAAATTTAAATATTTTTTTTCTTTTTATATGCTGTAATAAATGCATACTGTGACGATATTTCATACTTTTTTCATGCAAGATGCATCTGTTTTACATATAGCATCTGTTTTACATATATTTACATGCATTTAGGCTTTTCCTATCGCGCTTTGTGATGGTGATATCGAAGAAACCATTGAAGAAACTGATCACGAGAGAGGTACAACAGTCAACCCTGCCACAAAAGATAAGGCTCAACCAAAGAAAGGTAAAAAACCAAGAAAAAAGAAAGAAATTATCACGGCAGACCTACGTGATTTGGCGAAGGACGCTTTACTTCAAATGAAAGAAAACGAAATGTTAAATGCTCTTTACAATGATGATATAAAGCGTTTGCTGGAAAAACCTTCGCCTACTTTTCCATCAGACACTTTAAAAGAGAGATTCGAGAAAACATGCAAGAAATACTCTTCTGTTTTTATAACTACTGCAAGAGAAGCAATGTGGGAAGAGTTCAATAAAATATGGATTGATGAGAAGGTTACAAAGTCAATAATCCATGCTTGTGGTGTTACATCTGACTTCTGCTCTTGGTTTCTGCTCTACCTACAACAAGTTGTAGCAAAAAGGTACCTGAAGTATGACACTACTGCTGCTGTAAATAATACTGATTTGTCAGATGCTGAAAAGGAGTCAGTTGCCTATATTTCTGGTGCAGTATTGAAAAACGTAAGTTCCAAACTGTGTGATTTGAAGAGAAATATCAAAAGTAAAGGCCAAGATATTACTGCAGTGGACAGAGACATTGCAATAGTAAATGCATGCAAAGAAGAAAAGTCAAAGACAAATTGGCTTGCACCACTACCTCGAACAAACTGATTGAGGCTTTAAATCGAGGAGGTCTTATTCATCCAAAGACATCAATTACCAACTTGTTTTTGATTGTGGAGGGTATTTTTAGGCAAGGAATTAGCCTAAGTTCAAAACAAATTTGTGCTGATACTCTGCTATCTGAATCACTGGGGAATGCATCAGTTCAAACTTATTTCCTTGATGCTACAGTGCATGAATTGGCTGAACATGAACAGAAATTTAATATACTTAAAAAATGTGTTCATTTTTACATCAAAGTTAGATGTTATGCCCATGCAAAGCATGTTATTGAAAATTATCGGGTTGATACAAAAACAGAACGCAAGAAAAAATCATTGAGGAAAAAGCTTAAACTTTCTGAACAAGAACAAGATCAGTAGGTCTCTACTGTACATGCCAGTTCCATAATGTAAATACATAGAAAACAAATACTGAGCACTATACTGAGTTTTCTGTCAGGTACTGCAACTACTTTTTCTTTCGCTTTTTCAATGGACTTGTTGTTATAGTAATTCCTTCTTTGGGTCTCTTAGATCCTTTTGTATTCCCTTTGGGTGTTATATTCATAGCGATGCTCCGTTGAATTCTAAACTTATTCTCTTGAACACCAAGGGTTTGAAGTGTGGGATTTGTAGATCTTCTAGCAAGTTGTCGGTGCCGCCCAAAATGCTCCTCAAGGGGATCTTGATTAAACTTACTAGTCAAAACATATTCAAAGCCATGATTTAACAAGAACTTTACCACTTCTTCCATTGAGTAAACAGTAATTTGCAGTCCTAGAGGACATATGTAAGAGTCAAATATATAATGTAAAGACTAAAGAGAGTTATTTATCACCATGCAGGAATTAAACTGCAATACAAGGTAAATAATAGCCCCAACGAGGTGTATAAAAACATACAGTACACCCTTTCAAATTCAAATTAACTGCAACCTACTGTGGTAATATGACAGCTATATTCATTGAAGATTGTTTGCGTTGCATCAGCAAATTACTGCACTACAATAGGTTATGGCTAATTTGAATTTGAAAGATGTACATTTTTATATACCCTGCAGTCCTATTAATGGTCTTTTTAATGTGACAAGAAAAATATTTCACACAGACAGGGTAAAATTTATGACATGTTGCACTGATTGCACCTATTAAATGGTTAATTACCTTTCAACCATTTTTCATGTACCTTAATTATTATTAAGCTACTGTATTGGCAAAGTACATACTATAATTACAGCCCAATTACCTTGATAGGTCTGAGAACTAATAAACATTTTTGATTTTTCATCATTTGTGAACTTTCCTTCCCTCTCATCAATTGAACATTTCCAGTCAGCGAAATACTTCAAGAAAGTATTCTTCAAGAAATCAAAGCGAGAATCATCTACTGAAGTGTACGGAGCAAGGAAAGGCTTGCGTTTATGCACTGATGCATCCGGCCTTGAATTACAGCAGTCAAAGAACTTGTCCATCATAGACAAGAAATTTGCGGTTTCATGGGTTTCGGGAGTGGAATAAGCCATCATTACCTTTGAGACAGTCTCGCTTAGAACTTGAGTGGCAAGATTAACTCGCATTTTTGAGTAACTTGTGAGGTAGACATGTTCGTTTGTTAGTTTAGGCATTGTTCGCACCACGTTTACTCGGTCAGCCTCATAAAGATCCACGATGTGTTTCCAAAGTAGACATTTTCCATTGTTCCACAATCTTCTTGTGTTAGATCCTGAGCCAGAATTAGCTAAGTTGTTCCTAGCAGTTAAACAAGGTGAGGGGGATCTGAGAAAAAGTAGATATACCTTTGTTCATCTCTTGCAAATACATTAACTGTTCGATAAGTAACTTGGTCCCCAGAATCATGGAGACTGTACAGCCGCTGATTTGGGCCAGCTTTGTCTGATACAACTATGATAACTCTCAGGCCAGCATAGGTTTCAACTAGGCCAACAGCTTTCCACATCAGTAAGAACAGCTGATCTGCCGTAGCTGTAGTTGTTGCAAAGTAACCTAAACTAAACTTTAACCGAGCTGCAATACTTGTTACCATGAAAACAAGAGCATGGGTAGCAACATTTGCTGTCTTGATCCTCTTCTCTTTGTTTCGAATTACATGGCAGTCATCCACATCTTTGCCAAGGTTGACAAAACCAACTAACTCTCCAGTTACTTGGTCATATACAAGGTCATCTTTTATTGAAACTTCGTCCAACATGAGAACAACATATTTTTTGATGTCATTTAGCTTTTCAGCCTGATGTTTCAAATCACAGTGAGATGGCACCCTATGATGATAAGGTTTGCTTTACATATTCATCTAAGATCCCCATCTGCCTACCAAGCCTTGAAAGAAAGCAATGTCATTAAGTTACCTTGTGAAAGAACACTTCGGGACTACACCAACACTGTGCACCCGAGTACCGGGTTTCACAAGACAGTCTTTGGCCTTAGGACTTTTTTGAAAATATTTTTTCTGTTCTTGCCAGAACAGTTTTTCAAATGAATCCTCAGGTAATTCATCCTCAATATCACCAATTATATTTGAGAAATCTTTGTGCATTCCATCACTCAGACAAGCTCCTTTTTGCTGTATCTCTTCTTCCAAGTCTTGTAACATTTTCTTTAATTTTCTTTCGTTCTTCCGGGATTTTTTAAACTCTTGAACTAATTTGTCTTTTGGGACTTTACAGAGTGGAGTGTTAGGGTGTAATTCTTTGTCAGTATTTGATTTCGATTTTGCATTTCTCTTTAACTCTATTGCAGCTGCTTGTTTACAATACATACAGCACTCCTCTCCAATTGTGCCTCCAAACAAAATTTGACAATCACTACTTCTGATACACAATGCACTTTCAGTACATTCACCACAGAACTTGAGTTTTTCAACTTCATTCAAAAGCCACTGAATTCTAACTTTAGATATACTACGTTTATGTTTCACATAAAGTTCATGATTTTCAGGCAAAGATAAAGAAGATGATTCAATTGTAAATTCCAAGGCTTCGTTTAGGGATACCTTGTGAATAATGTCTCCATTTTCTGCTAAGTATCCAAAAATACAGGATGAGTTGTTTTCAATTAGAACAGTCCAAGGGAAGCTGACATGTTTAAAGTCTTTCTTTAAATCTTGTAGCTCAGTGTATTTATACACATCCAAAGTTGTTTCAGGAGAATCACGTACCAACTGTTTTCTTGGTGGTGCTTTCTTAGTTTCAATGCTCTTTTGAGGCAAATATTCCGTTGGCAAGGAACCTGGAGTAAGCCGCCTTTGACCTTTGTTACCTAATATCGCACGGACACAAAAGAGATACAAAACTAAGACTCAAATATCATGAGAAATACATCTAAATACAGTGAATATTGCAATTGTTTGAAGCTGTTTAGATACGTACCTGTTTTATAACAGCTTTCTTTGAAATGGCGAGAACAAATGAATGCATTACCTGGATTGAAGCTTTTATCAACCCTGTTGACTATTCGAATAAGCTGACTGCGCCATTCTTCGTGTTTTTTTCCCTTTGGTATTTTAAAAAAACTAAGGGCAGGATACTTATCTTTCGAAGCATATGTAGGACAACCCACAATACAACAATTTGCCCCGGGCATAAAGTATTTTCGACAATATGTCTACATTTCGACGATGCTTGATAAAAATGTAAACCGGAAGTGAACATTGCACAACTTGCAAATATTTCCGGGCGATCCAAGATAGACCATAATAGACCCTTTGAAGTATGCCGGCATTCCAATCTATCCCCCTCCATTATCTATGGTTTGCCAACTCGGAAAATAATGACATCGATTCGGAAAGGAATGGCAAAAATCACCAGCAGAGCCTAATAGGTCCTTGGAATACAGAAGACAAGGAAGACTTAGATGCGAGTGAAAAGCAAGATGGTATGTATGAAGACATGGAATGTGCATTGAATGGAATGAAATGTGCCACAAAAACCATGCATAGAGTATAATAACTATAGAGTCACCAGATCCTGAGACATGGTTGACTATCCAACATTTGGAACATCTTGACTCAAATGTTACGTTGTACCAAGTCTCTAGGCTGAACATTCTAAATAAATCAGGATGGTTATGTGACTCTGAAATACACGCTGGACAACTGCTTTTCAAAATGGAATTTCCTCTTGTCGATGGTCTGAGTAATCCTGCTGTGAGAGTGGCCTTGGCAACACCAGCTATGATTATTAACACTGGTGCACACTGGGTTTGCACGAGTACCATTTCATGTAGTCCTGGCACTGTTAAACTGTACAACACGGCAAATACCATTGCAATCCGCCATGCTTGTCAAATGCTTGTGTTTTCTGGAGACCACGCAGGTCCAACTTAGCTAAGTTTCTCCCACTCGTGCAGGCTCATATTGTCAGCGGACAACTTACACAAAATTGAAAGCAGTGCGTAAAACGAAAAGCTTTTAATTTTTTATGCGAAGACCGCTGGAAAACTGAGCCCTCTTTACCGGGAGAAAATTTGCCGAATATGACCAACGTGGACAACGTAACATTTATAAATGAAAAAGTCCAAAGGCAACTAAATTCTAATGACTGTGGCTTATTTGCATTAGCCATTGCAACTGACTGGTGCCATGGTGTAGACCCAGCTACAGAATCATATGACTAGTCAAAATTGCGTCAGCACTACAATTTTAATTGCTTAGTTGCTCGTCGACTCGTTCGTATTGCCGTCAATGACTCGCCTCTACCTGCACAGCCATCGAGCAGCAAAAGTAAACAATTGACAGAAAAATCTCGAAGCAGACGTTGTCTAGATATATCTCAACAAAACATTGCACAAAACAACGTTGATAAACAAGGAAAGCTGAAGATTTTGTGTGTGAATGACGACAGCTATAACCTTGGTTGTAGTACCACAATAAAGTCAAATCCTGAACACGAAGCAAAATCTGAAAGACCAGTTTTACCTGTCAAGAGGTATGGGGAAATTGTTTAAAACACGGAGAAAAAATTAACGGCGAAAAAAGTCGAACTCAAAGAACTTGATAACAGCCTAGAAAGGGCGAACATGCAAAACACCGGACACTTGTCAACATGCGGAAATTGTCATTTGAAATTAGGATATACCAGAAAATCATGTCATTTTAGTCTTTGAAAGTCTGCATTATCGTGCGGAATACTTTCAAAGCACGCGAATCAAAAATCTAGTCGAGCAAACATTAACAAAAACGTAGAAAAATTAGAAAGCCAATTACGAAAAGCAAAAAATGATCTAGATAGTGCGAAATCAGCCGTGGTAAGACTAAACAACTCTGCAGACAAAAGGATCGAGGACATCATTTTAAATGAACAGCCTCAGAGATATACTACATCATGTGGGCGCAGATTTTGGCTAATTCTAAACAAGGATGTTGCTTTTTTGCAAAGCAAGTTGAGGGGCACTCTGCCAACTCGGAAAAACGTTTTGAATCTTTTAAATTCGGTCGTAAACAAATAATCAAAAGTGACACCGGAGGCTACGTCAGCTGAAGTACAAGAGTCTTGTTGATTAAACCGTTTTACCAGCGGAAAGATGAACTGACAGTTCACTTTAAAAAGGAAGTCTAATGTCTAAGTTGCATGATCAAGTGTTAACCCAGCTCGACGAAGGCCGCGGATATTGTTAATATCGGCCCGACCCTTGCTGCTGAATGTGAATGTTCATTCGATAACGAAGACCTCCACCGTGACTAAAATGAGGCAGATTCACAATTTCACTTCCACATAATCACTGAATTTAACATTCTGAAAAACTTAAATTATCTAAAAACATCCAAGGCAACCGGGGTTCACGGGATCCCTGCAAGAATATTGAAATTATCTAGCAATATTATTATACCTGGTAATATTTGTTGACGATTGGAAAATAGCTAGGGTAACACCTGTTTATAAATCAGAAGATAGAACGAAATGTGAGAACTACCGCCCAATATCTATTCTTCCTATAATTAGTAAACTATTTGAGAAATAATTATTTGGTCAACTTTATCAATACCCGATAGATCACTCTTTGCTCTCACGTTTTCAATCGGGCTTCCGACCCAAACATTCGACATTGTCCTTATTAATACAAATGAGTGATAAGTGGATTGAAAATATGGACAATGGAGAAATAACCAGATTAATTTCAGTTGATATTAAGAAAGCCTTTGACTCTATTGATCATAAAATCTTACTAAAGAAGTTGTACGAGCGTTCAAAATTTAGAGCTAGAATGGTTCCAATCTTACTTAGCGAAACGCAGTCAAGTCTGCGTGGTTGATGGCTATATACATCTTCAGCCAAAGAAATTATATGCCGAGTCCCAGAGGGATCTATTTTAGGACCCCTCATGTTCTTATTATATATAAATTATAAGCCAGAATGTTTAAAAAACACAACTCCTGGCATATATGTCGATGATACGCAAATATATGCGTCTTCCTCAAGTTTCTCAGAACTAAGAATAAAACTTAATCAAGATCTAGAAAATATATAGTCAAATAGCTCTCCCAAAATAAATTACAGCTTCATACAAAAAAGACAAAAGCAATGTTTATAGGATCTTCTTATAATTTGAAATAGAAAGTTGGGAATGATCAAGTAATGATTAATGATAAACCTGTTACTCTCTTGTTTGGGAATAGAACTAGACGAAAAAATGAGCTGGGATAACCATATAGATGCAACATGCAGAAAAGTTGCCTCCGGCATTGGAATTATTAAAAGATTAAAACAATTTGTACCGTACGAAACTTTACAAAATTTATATAATTCTCTCGTGCTCCCATATTTTGATTATTGCTCTCCTTTATGGGATAATTGTGGAAGCTTACTCATAGAAAAATTGCAAACACTACAAAATAGGCATAAAATATATATAGACATAAAATGAATAAATCTGTTTTGATGTTTAAAATACCAAACAACCACTCATCCTCTAACTTAAAACATAAATTTATTACCAGGGAAACATGAGCAATTATAATCTTAGAAATGGCGACATAAATCTCTCACTTCCTAAACCAAAAATTGAAAATTTAAAAAAGAGTTTTGGTTACAGTGGGGCTGCGATTCCCCAAAGGCCGTGCATTACTTTCAGCATTCAGTTTCCTTCTAATTTCCTACGCCCATACGGAGCAGCTGATGAAGAACCAAATGAAACCACCATTCTCCGTCGAATTGGACTAATAAATTGGTGGCTCCTGAGGCCTAAAGTAGCTGCAAGCGAATTCGCTGACACAATTGAGAAGAACCTGAAGCGTCTTGCTGATTCTGACTCCAAGTTCGTCAGCCATCGTAAGTTTCCAACCGTACAAGACAAACTTGCTTCATTTATTCATAGTTAATAGAGGGGAGAGGGTTTGGAAGGTCGGCAAACTTCAAAGCTTTCGGAGCCAATTAATTTCAGATGTTGAAAACGTACGTCACGTGACAATACGGGTGCATCATGGCGACCGCGTCTATATGGTTTTATATTACGGTAATGCGATATCTTGCTTTTAAAATGTTGAATCAGCTGAAAACAAGGCATTGTGCGTCTTGTTATGGCTTCGACAAGTTCGGCCGACGATGTAGAAAGTCAATTTCCCAGTATTCTGGCGTCTGGAGCAAAAGAGGACGATTTTCAGCAGACCATTGAGTTGCTGCAAATCGACGCAGAAGAGGTATCTGACGAAATATCGCATTCTGTGGCAGAGGTATGTGATTTGTGTCTTTATATACACTCAATACAAGCTTATGAGACACGTTTAAGGTTCTCTTTATCTCCTACTTCTGTTTTAGCTTGAAGGTTTGAAGCAATATTCATGTGCGCATTGCTCTAAAGTGTGCAAATCAAAAGGTGGACTTACAAGACATACCCGGAGCAAGCATTTGACTAGCGAATCCGAAACAACGTCTTCCAAGGCAAAGCATGAGTCGAAGCAAATACCTACATACGTTTCAGAGGAGTCTGCCTTAACGTTGATTCGCGAGATTGGAAAATACTTGACTGATGAAAAGATTTATCCAGCGAAACAAGTAGCTGATGTATTTACGTTGAAACCCAGTGAGTCGTTTATAAAATGTGTGAATGCTTTGTTGCACAAGTTTCACCGTAAAAAAGATCGTGACAAGTTTATGAAAGCGTTCTTCGGGAACATGTATGGCTCGTGGAAGGAGTATTTTCATCCGTGCAATGATCACAAAGTTGTCTTTCTCATGCTAGTAAACCTGCCTGAACGTTTGTTAACTACACTGAAGGATGATGGTTCTCAAGAAATAGAGGTGGGTAAAGCTGTACTTCCTATGTCTTAGTTAATAGATTTTAGCATTTTAGTAACCAACCATTAATTAAGTTTCATTCAGCATTGGAACACTTGGACATCCTGGGACACATGAGAAACAGCTGTGGGCTGACTTAAAATCTCTATTTGTAACTTGTTGAGTTTCAGTACATGCACTGATACATTGCATTTCCAATTTTACAGAATGAATCTATCACACCAGAGGAACTTGGACCCCTTTCCTATGTTGCTGGATATGTAATTCAGTCATTATATCGAAAAAGCAACAAATCCAAAGAGGCAGATTCTGAAAGAAACCAGGAAATCCAGGTGTTGTTACTTTCAATTAAAGTTCCAACTGAAGAAAATCAATACATTTTTTCACTATCAAGGGGAGCTCTTTGGGCACCGAATTCCTGGCTCATAAAAATAGCAGAAATTGCTGAACTGTCTTTTAGGAGGCAAACAAAAATTGGTAAACCCACATCATTACCTGTGGATAGGATTATAGAAGATGTCATTACTTCTCCACTGGCAAAATCTCTGTGGAGCAATATTGTTGAGAATTGTGATATTGCAGTTTCAAAAGAATGTCAGTCTTTGTGTTTTGAAAACATTGTTAAACTTTATGCAACTGTGAGAGCTTTCTCTTTTGCAAGAGATATCGTGAACAAGTACAAATTACTTGAAAAAGCACAGAAGAGCAAGGCATTACGGAAACAGTTAAAAGTTGAAAGTAAATAATTGTACATACAGTATATCATTTGCCTGTTATTGTTAATGTTGCCTCAGAAAACATGAACTAGCCGTTTATATAAGATGTTGAGAAATGAGAATACATATCAGCTGCAGAATCAGCCCCCAATCATGTAGTCCTGCTAAGCAAAAATCACTATTCATAATTGTATTGTTTTCTGAGTTTAGGGACAGATAAAAATATATTATAAAGCATTTGTAGTACTAAATCATTGGGCTGGCTTTCATGGACACATTCAAATGACTTGCTTTCTACTTAACTTGTATTTAATTATGTTTCAGACACAGCAAATATGTATATCTGTGTCTAATGTGTATACACTATAATACATACTGTATACCTTAAGCCTGCTGCATACAAGAGCAATCAGCTGAGCTAAAAGTTACTAGTACCTGTTAGCTCAGCTGATTGCTCATAGTGTGTGGCAGGATTTTACTGAGTTTTGTGCCTCATGCAACCTTTTCTCGCATATCAAAGATGCTAGATATTTTCTTCAATGCCACACATGGTGAAATACTTGCAAAAATTGTCCGCACACGAGAGAAACTTGATGAGTTGATAGCCCAATGTGTGGCCGTTGGCTCAGCAAGTTTCCCTCGTGTGCAGAAGGCTTTAGAAATATCAAGTTTAATATACACATGTAGTTTGGTATATATTGACTTTATTATTACACCATGAAATCCAAATCCGAACTAACTTGAAAAAAGTTTTTATCTCCTAGCAGTTATGTTACTGTTTTGCCTAATAGCAATGTTATTTCTTTTTTGAACGTTTCGGCAATGGCTCTTCGGAGACAGTGTGCCATTTAGTTCTTGGACCAATGTGGCGACCAGCAACATTACCTTCGGCAGTTGGGGCAATGTCTCTAAGAACTGAAATTCTTAAATCATTGTAGCCAAAGTCAGCAGCCGTAGGGTTGTCTGCTCGTCTTCCCTGGGCTCGTTGGTAGCCAAAATATTCTTCGATATCATCTTGGCAAAACCTTTCCGTCAGAACACTCTCACATCCTTCACCCAGTAGGAATTTGGTTACCTGAACAACAGACTTGATGGTGATTTGCAGTCCTTTATATGTCTGTGTTGACAGAAACATTTGAGCCCTTTGCTCTGGTGTATATGTGCCAGCACGAGTCTGAGTGGAGGAAAACCAATCGCTCAAGTACTTGAGGAAGACATTCTCAAGCCAGTCAAACCGAACATCTGTACTGCTTCGGTATGGTGCCAGCAACATATTTCGTTTCCTTTCATGTTCATGAAAGGAACGAACATTAAGACAATCGAAAAAGTCATTCACCATCTCACACAACTTTGCTGTTTCATCTGCATCCCCTTCATGGAAGTATCGCTTTAATGCCAATGACACAGTTTTGCTCATCACCTGAGTTGCTAAGCTGACCTTCATCTTTGAAAATGACTTTAGATCAATATGATCCATAGTCAGTTTTGGCAACTGATGAAGGCCATGCTCTAAATCAAAAAAGTACAGTTTTGCAATATGCTCCCAGAGCAAGTACTTGCCATTGTTCCATAGGTTGCGGGTTCGCTTTCCACTTCCAGAATTAAAAAGACAATTTCTAGTTGTCTTTACTAAATGTGGTGCATCAGAAAAAAAATAGATTTTTCTGCTTGGGCAAAAGAGGTTAATGGTTGCATGAACTAGTTCTTCATCTTCACCAGAGATTTCCTCATGTAGCTCGTAGCATCGGCGGTTAGGTGACGCCCCATCGCTAACAGCAGCACAGACCCAAAGATTACATCCTAACTCTAACACGCATACAGCCTTCCAAAAGAGTGACATTAGTTGGTAAGAAGTCACATCCTTTGTAAGAAAGTAAGCTAGGGTAAACTTCAAGTCAGTTGCTACACCTCGCACCAAAAACACCAACGCATGTGTGGCTAGCTCATCAGTAGAGCAAAATGCATCATTCACTTGCTCTTCACCGAGGTCAACAAACCCGATCAGTTCATTAGACCGTTTATCAAAAACCAGTTTTGACTGAATTTTCATTTCATCAAAACTCAGTACAACATATCTTTGGATGTCAAAGTATTCTCTCGAAAGATCTTTCAATCTGTCAATGTTCTTTGAGTTGAACCCTGGCTTTGGCTTGAAGAAATTCCTATAGTCTCGCAATGTTCTTTGGCTTGGCAACACTAAAATTCCGGACTCTTGTAACTCCTTATATGCTGCCGGTGATTTTGCATGTAATGAGAGACAAAATCTGATGATTTGTGGATGGTACCTTCTTCCAAACTTAGGAGATGCTACAAGTTTCCTCTGCTGCTCCCAAAAAACTCTCATATGAGGTGTTACCTCAATGCTAGGATTATCTGCAAATATTGCCAAAATATCTTTCTCAAGTGCTTCATTAACAGGAATACTGTTCTTTTCAATTTCAGCTTCAAGTGCAGCAATCTTTTCTTCCATTTGTTTTGTCAGAACACGTTGCTCCTGGATAGTTGCAACCAACCTTTCTTTACTGGTAGCTGAAAGTGGTGCTTTGGCTGGGACTGGCCGGGCTTCCTTGACTGCTTTGGCTTTTGATGACTTCTGCATTGACTTTTCTGTGGCGCCACAATTGTCACATTTATCAGTATCACAGAGCAGCTGGCAGTCATGTGACCGTAAAAAGACTTTTGCTTGAAATGGATTCCCATTTGGACCATACTCTTCTTGCTTGATAGGGACGGTGTGCCGAATAATATTCTCAACACAGTTATCACTGGATGGATCAGTTGCAGCAGAAATAAATGGCTCCTCAACAGGAAGTCCACAACACAACTGAAATTGCTCTAATGATGACAATATGCTAGAAATTGTAGCATATCTCACAGATCTCTTGTGGGTTAAATAAAATGTGTGCTCATCAGGGAGTAGCCAGTTATAAGCCGCAACAGTTAAATTCAGTGAATCTTCAACTGTCACTGACAGTTTAGGAAGAGCATATGTCTGATCCCATAACACAAGAGTTACATTATTCTCATTCACACTTTTGCTCCAGCTAGTTAATTTTAATTTTTCTGATTTCTTCCTGAAATCATCAACACTTGTATACACTGGTTTTACCTTTAGTTCATGTCGAACAAGTTCACGTCTTGGTGCACTTGTAGATGTTGATGGAATGCTCCTTTCAGGAAGGTTAAGAGTAGGTATTGATCCAGGAATAAGCCTTTTACAGGTGGGAACTATATCAAAACAAGAAATAAAATTCTAAATATAAGTTGTTCACCCAAAATTGATTTGATCTTAGAGAAAACACACGGTATACTAAGGACTAAAACAATCCGAATTTAAAGAAATATGTTTTACTAAAACAACCCCCACGACAATGAGTAATTATATAAATTTATATCTTATGTGTAATCTTTTGCTCCAGTTTGACTTGTAAACATTCGATAACTTCGATCTGTGTATCATCATCTAGATTTCAGTTAGCCATGTAGAGCCAAGACGGGCTGATCTGGCCATCTTTGACTCAATGAATAATGTATTAGCGCTGCTTTCGCACCGTATGCAAACAGGATATGCAAGCAAGCTATCAAAATCATAATTATTCACAGCTATTGACGACAAGCATTGAAGCAATGGGGCATTGTTCTCGTAAAATAAAATTCAAGCGTTTGGCTCGAAATATAACTACTTCATACTCTATATTCACAACGTATGTTACTTACACGTCTCAATCAGGTGATTTTCGAAGTGTTTTTCACAAATATGGATGGTTTTTTGGTCGATTTGTTGTCGTAAACTTGCGTCAATCTCTCGATTCCTTGTCACAACCCGCACCCACGCTTCGCGAGTTCTCGTCGATAAATCATCGTCTTTTGTTGGGATTCTAAAAATACTTATATTCTTCTGCTTCCTGCTCGTTCCGCAACCGTAAATTGAGCAATTAGCCCCTGGCATCTACGAGATCTTGCGAAAAATACGCATATTTTTAACCGGACAAAGCTTTTACTGCTGCACTTCTTCGATTACTAATCCGCGCAGCTATGCACCCGTGTTGTCACGTGACATAGAACAATAACATAATTTGTCACGTGGTCTCAGCTTCCAAACCCTCCCCTCTATTAACTATGGATTAACCTTTAGTGCTTTTCTCTTGAATGATTTGCACCAATTAAGTGAATCATGCTAGCTGACAAATGTAATATAATATTATAGCACGAATACGTAAGCTATTGTATTTAACACCAAGGCTCACTTTAATGCAATAATTCTCTTTAAAATGAAAGCAAGACTTTGTGCTGAAGCATGGCATAACTAAAACCCCCATAAATGCTATTTTCAATGGCAACCCATTTTCATTTGTCTCAATTAACAGAACGAATGAAGGGACCTTGTAACAGATTTTGTATGTCCTCTCGAGTATTTTGACTAAATGAGTAAATAGCCTATACCATATATTGGACTATTAAGACAATGCATGGCGTCGTTTTTAACTTAAAAGATAGTGTTTAAATATATTTCATAAAAAATGACGTTCCAAGATGGCGGTCAATTTTAAGTCAAATTACAAGACCAAACGAGAGAAAAAATCACAAAAGACAAGAGATCATAGAGAAATTTTAAAGGTTCCTTCAAGATAAGGCAATAACAATAGGCCGTATTCTCACTATTCTGTGGCCGATTATCGTTCAGTTTCGTTGCCCCCCTTCGGGCACTACTTGAAAACACGATAGAAATTAGGATAAATTATAGAAAGTCTAAATTCACTTGTTTTCACCTTCACAAACCTGCAGTTTTCGAGCATTTCATCTTCGAAAAATCAGTGAATTTGCATGTTTTGCAATACACGCGTAAAAATCATCATGTTGATGCAAGTTGTTAAAAACAGGAGTGAACAATGTTGTGCTGCACCCTGTGAACAGTATGTTAACGATGTTGTTGAACCTTGTTGAGTCATCAATGTTGTTGCAACTTGTTACAACAACATAGCATCAATATTGATGATTCAACAACCTTCAACAACATTGTTAACAATACTGTTCCCAGGGTGCAGCACAACATTGTTCACTCCTGATGTGAC